>NC_088684.1:95465437-95767861 GCF_028017835.1 Emys orbicularis
CCACCATTGCAAAGTCCAGGGGAATCTCAGGAGCTCAGCTATAGTTTATGCTTCTTGCATCTGTGACTTGGCCCTTTGTCAGCCTGGCAGTAGTGCACAGTCTATACTGGATTCATACCCTAAATACCAATGTGCTTTTGTGCATGAGTAAATTTGTTTAGGATGCTTGGTCTCTGATCAATCCCTCAAGTTGACCCCTATGATAAATAATGGAACTGGTCAGGAAACTACCCCATCCTGCTTCCCTTCCCCTCTCCCCCCTTCATTTTCATCAACATTTTTCTCCCCCAAGTTTCTTCTTGAAAAACTAGAAGTTGCTGGTTTTAGCAGGTGAAAAAATGAGGGTTTTTTTAATAATCTTCAAATAACGTTTCAACGATATGGACTTGTTAAAATTTCCATTTTGATGAAAAAAGCCATTTTCTGTAATATTTTAATATATACATATGTACACACACACACACAAACGCAGAGGGAAGAAAAAAAAAGCTAACAGCCCAACAAATTACTGCTATATAAAGAACCCATTTTAAAAATAATAATAGCTCCTACCTTTGAAAATCTTCAACTTCCATGTAACCAAATGAAGTAACACATGTCCCATGTCGAAAGTCATTATTTTGTCACGGTTATTTTTAGTAAAAGTCGCAGACAGGTTGAGGGCAATAAACAAAAATTCATGGAAGCCAATGACCTGTCTTTTACTAAAAATAAGGGGGGGAGGGGCATGGGCTGACTGCAGTTGGAATGGGGGGAATGACAGCTCCAGCTCCCTCCAGCAAGTGGCTGCTGACAGCTCCGGGGCCCCCGCTGCCCTCAGCACCTGGGAGCTCCGAGGCCCCCACCCCTAGTGACTAACAGCTCCGGTCCCACCGCTTCAAGGCTGAAGCTGAAGAACCTGTCATGGAGGTCTCTAAAGTCACAGAATCCATGACCTCTCTGACAAAATCTTATCCTTACGCCATGTCCTAATTTTCATAAGACAGTCATTATGGTTGCTTTTTATTTGACCGTTACTTATCCTTACTATTAAGGTGTTCTAATATTATGTCACAATTAATCTTTTTACTTGGATGCAGTTAGTATTTAACAGTTTTCATTGAAAGCATGGGAAAAGGGGGGTCATTCCAGAATAGTCACTTGTAACACTTCTCAAAGTGATTCTGAGCATAGAGGTTGCGGGAGCGGGGATAAAAAACCACTAACGATGTGAGTTGATCGTGAGTTTTCCAGACCAGTGAAATTACTAATGCAACATGTTTCTGACAGAAAAAAATAGTATGACAGATAATGCAGGAACAAAATGTGTGTTAATATATACTATTGTATTCATAAATTTTAATAGAACTATTTATCACAGCAAGAACTGTTAAAGAATTGTGTAGGCTTTCTGCCATTGTGGTAGGATGAATGATGAATCAGATATAACGTAGGGTTTCTTAATAATTTATTGGGTCATGAGTTATGGTTTTATTCTATTGAAAATTATTAGATGGGTTTGCCTCAGGCAGAGAGTATGGTATATGAAAAAGGAAAATAGATTAAGCAAACACTCAATGAGTTTAATCATTTCAAATAGGGCACTGGTTAAAGGCGCTGACAGATTTGTCATTAATTCAGCAGACGTTTTTACCTCCACACAACATAATCACAAGATGGGAGTTGTCAGGGAGGCCCTGAAAATGTGATGTTTATAATGAATAGTTTGCATAATCCATTATTTTCACACAAATTATGTATTTTCTCCAGAAAGGAGGACAAGGGACAAAACAGAAGGTAGAAGGTCATTTTTCAAGGATGATGGTATTGAAGTAGCTCTCTTCATCCCCAATTCTTATTATCCAACTCTGATCAGCCAGTTTCATGCATCCTTGTGCTACTAAGCAGGAGATGGAATGAACTACTGTTACTGCAGCTTCCTTTTCTTCAGCTGGTGCTTTGGCCTGCTGGAAGGTTTGTTCAATTTGTATTGAGTAACAACAGTTGCCACATACTTAAACTAAAAATAATAATATAATCAATGCACAAGTGTAATTACAGTCTTGACAGTTGAAGTTAGAGGGCTTTCCCTTCACCTTCCCACTTCCCTGGTTCTTGTCACACAGATAGCAAGCAGCAAAAGACCAGAAGTCCGAAGTGCAGACAATGTGATGTTCATTGGGGTTAGTTCCGAACAGGCATATCCATAGCTCTACACACCAGCAGAGTGTTTCCCAGTGTTCCATTCCCAGCTCTGATGCCGCAGAGCCTTGCCAGTGTCCCCATTCCCTATTCTACCTCCTCCTTCTTAGCAGGCCCAAATATACCTGCAACGCACGCCCACAGTCCCACTCCTTATAACTTAGGGTCATGTTCCATTTTGGGTCTGGGGTCTTCATCCCACCCCTTTTGTACCACATGGGAGGGGTAAGGTGTGAGGTTGTTCTCTGGTCAGGGACGGGCATTTCTTTGGTCTTTTAGTATTTTATACTTCTTCTCCCCCTCCCCTCCCCAGTCCCTTTGCCCCTCCCAACTGGTTGCTTGACTTTGCCTTGAGATAGGGGTTGAGGCAATCTTAGGACTTGTCTACACTACTGCACGGGGTCGATCTAAGATACGCAACTTCAGCTATGTGAATAGCGTAGCTGAAGTTGACGTACTTAGATCTACTTACCGCGGTGTCTTTGCTGCAGTAAATCAACAGCTGACGCTCTCCCGTCAACTCCGCTTGCGCTCCTCATTCTGGTGGAGTACCAGAGTCAACAGAAGAGCGCTCAGCGGTCCATTTATCGCGTCTATACTAGACGTGATAAATCAACCCACGCTGGATCGATCGCTGCCCAACGATCCGGTGGGTAGTGTAGACAAGCCCTTAAAGTGTGCTCTCCAGTAACACTTTAACTGCTCTTATCTGTTCCCATTGTACTAGCTGAATAGGGAGAAGTAACATCACAGTGTCTTTGTCTTTGTCCCTTGTTTACACATTTTAGTATCAAAAAGAATATCAAAAAGTCAAACCCAAAATTCTATCCCAGGCTAACAAACGGACCTATATAGTAACAGTTGAATATCCACTATTCAGTTGATATATTATTTTATATGCCAGTGAAATCATTCCTTAGGCTTCAAATTGTGGAAACTTGCAACACTAGTACAGTTGCATTTTGCTGCAAAACTTTAACAGGGAAAGCCAAAGCATTTTATTTATTATTATTATTTATATTACTGTAATATGTACAAACCACACTAACTTTGCTGCAATACTTTAACTGGGAAGGCCAGGGGAAGAATGCTACTGAGTGATTTCCCCTTTCGAAGCAGGGTAAGCATCTACCACTTTATCCGCACCATTAAGCTTAAGTATTGCAGTTCTGATTCATTATTTTGCATTCTTCATATTAAACACTGTAACATGTGTTTATACTTACAGAACATGTACAAAATGGGCCTGGTCCTGTGAGACCCTGATGCCTCCAACAATGGGTGCTGCTGGTTCTCACCAACTTCCAGGGTCATGCCCAAAGAATTTGAGATGTGCTATCCTTTTACTACAAAGGCAGTCTGTGAGATAAGGTTACTGATCCTTGGTAACAAGCATATAACAATACTCAAAATGCTTGGCTACCACAATTGGTATTATAAATAGGGCAGGCCTAGTGGATTCATTTTAAAATGATATACAGTAGCCTCCGAAGATTCAGTGCTGAACATCATCAGAACTGTTAAAGCAGTTGTGTCAATGTACGGGATCCAAAAAGTAGTCAGAGTGTACAGATTTTTCCTCCCTTCCCTTGACACATGCCCTACACTGAGATTTGGGTGTGGCTGGCTCAGGATACAGCTTTTCTGCTTTTGCACATCCAGAAAATTTGCTTCTGCAAGGGGAAATCTCTGCTAGCCATGGAAGCCAGAATTGTTCCAGCCTGCAGCATGTGATCCTCCAGTCCTGAGTTCATTCACCTGCCTCAACCCATCTCCTAATATACTTTGGAAATGTTACCATGCAGAGGATTTCTATCAAGCATTACATGTTCCCCTCCCCCCTCAAATCCAATTGCATCTATTTGGCTGCCAGCAAGCATTCTGCTTCTGCGAGGTAAGGAAATGATTTGCCACATAATACCACATACTGTTTTCTTTTCAGGTCACATGTACACAAAATCATAGTTTTTTAAACAGCAAACTACAGGTAGAGAGATGTGCAAGGAGTAAAATCTCATATGCACAAAGGCTGTTCTCGATTTCCTCAAACACCTTTCGGACTGGGAATAAATAAATCTACAGCACTAAATCATGAAGCCAATTGGCAAATTCCCTGTTTATCCAGAGAGCAAGTAAAAGGTGCTAGCCTTCTATTTGCTCTAAGTACCGTTATCACATTACTATTTTACTTCACTGATGGTTATAGTGACCACAGGCCAGTAGTCATCAAGCAACATTACCCTTCACTAAAATTAAGGCCATTTCTACTATTACTGACATAAGAAAATATGAAGTGGGAAATGAGTCAAAGCAAGAAATTTTTGAGCTTAAGTTGGGGACCTTCTTGTAACAGAGTCACTTTTGTTATCACAGAATATCATATTGCACCCAAAAATCAATACTAAAAAAAACATTATTAAGGTTGCAGTCAATCACTCCAAAGTTAAGAAATGCCAGAATTAATATTACTTGCACAACCTTAATTCAGCCTCCTTGCACATATGCATTATGATACAGGTCCAGATCCTCAGCTAGTATATCAAAGTTAATGACGCTACACTGATTTACACTAGTTGAGGATCTAGCCCCAAGTCTTTAATTACATGACTACATATGTTATTTCTAAGGGTACGTCTTCACTTACATCCGGGTCCGGATGTAAGCAATCGGTTTTCTGAGTTCGATTTATCGCGTCTGGTTAAGACGCGATAAATCGATCCCGGATCGATCCCGGAAGTGCTCGCCTTCGACGCTGGTACTCCAGCTCGGCGAGCGGAGTACGCAGCATCGACGGGGGAGCCTTCCTGCCGCGTCTGGACCGCGGTAACTTCGGACTAAGGTACTTCGAATTCAGCTACGTTATTAACGTAGCTGAATTTGCGTACCTTAGTCCGAAGTGGGGGGGTTAGTGTAGACCAGCCCTAAAGGATCCCTGCCTCAGTCAGTGAGCTCACAAGGCAGGGTTCAGGGATTAAGGTAAACTGTTGAATATGCCCTGTGTGTCCCCATATCTAATTTACTATATACCATCCAACCTGCACTGACCATGATATTATTCATTTTTTCATGGGCATTTCAATAGTGTCCCTCACTGGCCATCTGAGTGTCACAAACATTAATACACTTAGCCCGTGAAGTGAGAAGAAAGTGTTTTTGTTTTGTTGTTTTTTCTAACTGATGAGAAATGGAGGCACAGGGAGATTATGGCCAGAACTTACAAAAGCTCCACTAATTGTGAAGAAAGCAAAGTGTACCCATGAGAGCTTTCCGCGCCAAAAAATCAAAAATTCTGTGCCAAAGAATTAAAAATTCTGCAGCCAATATTTTAAAATTCTGCAAAATTCTGCAAATTTTATTTGTCAAATAAATGTGGAGACTCCAGCATGGCATTGGGGAGCAAAGGCCACCAGCTGATCAGATGTGGGAGTTCACTGTGCAGCTCCCCCCCGGGACATGGACTCTTCGGTGAGGCTGCACCCAACCCTGAGACAGCGTAAGGATCGGGTCTGCTTCAGAAGCACCCCAGGGCCTTGCCTCTCTATGCCAGGTATATCAGGTGGGTAAGCAGGCTCAGCAATGCAGGGTCCAAGTGTGGAGGGGCTTAGTGTGTGGGGGATCCAGCTGTGGGTTGAGAGGGCTCTGTGTGGGGCAATCTGGGTGAGGGACGCTCAGTGGGGGATCTGGGTGTGGGGGGTGATTTGGATGCACACGGGCTTGTTGGGGGGCTCTGGTTGAAATGGTAATGGGACTCTGCAGGGGGGTCCAGGTGAAGGTGGTTGGGGCTCAGCAGGTGGTGTTTTTGGGTGTGGGGGAAGAGAGCTTGGCAGGGGGTTCCAGATGCTGGGGGAGTGAGGCTAAGTGGGGTGGGGATCCATGTGCAGCTGGTTGGGGGTCGATAGGGTGGGGATCTGGGTGTGAGTGGCTTGTCGGTGTGGTCCAGGTGCAGGGGGAGTGGGGCTCATAGGGGGGAGTTTGGCTGCAGGGGGGGTGAGGCTTGGGGGGGGAGGGTCTGGGTGTGTGGGTCTGGATGCATTGGGGTTGGGTGGATGGGGGAGCAGTTCCCTGTATAGTGATCCCTCCATCTGCAGCTGAGGAGCGATGGGTGCAGGAAGAATGGGTGGGGAGGGATGGTTGCGGAGCTTCCTACAGCCAGGGGAGAAATCTGGGGGTGGGTCTAACCTGGCCCCAGATGCCGTGCAGGGGAAGAGGAAGTCCCATCCTCCCCAGCCCAGATGGGACTAGCAACTGAGCCCAGCACAGGGTAGGAGTCACCAGCCGGGACTTCTCCAGTCCTGGCCCCTGCTCCACAGTTATTTACTTCTCTGCCAGCTGCCCAGGGCACCCAAAACATACTGCTGGGGAAGGTTGTATGACCGCTCTTGTGGCGTCCTTTGCTTCCCCATCAGAAAGTCATTTTTCTGCGGGGAAGCAAAGAAATCTGCAGGGGAAATAAATTCTGTGCATGCACAGTGGTGCCGAATTCCCTCAGGAGTAAATGTGACTTGTCCAAGGCTACACTATGAGTCTGTGGCAGAACTAAGATTGTAACTCGGGATCTTCTGATTCCCAGCACTTTGCTCATGCCTTACTACTGGAGATGCTGAGCACCCACAGCTTCAGTTGCAACTTTGACTGCTCACAACTTCTGAAAACTAAGGCCCAGATACACAAAGGTACTTAGGCACCTACATCCCAATTCTGGTTCCACTACAATCCACAAAACTCCTGTTGAATCTGGTAGCTGCCTAAGCTCTCTTGGTGCCTAACTTTTCAGGGTGAAAGTTCCCTACCTACCTAAGTTTCTGCCTCTAAGCATGCAACTGCAGCCTTCCTATAAGTGCTGGGACACTATCTCCAGCCTATGCCGTAGAGTGATTCACAAACCGGAGGAAGATAGGTGTTCAGCAACCTAAGTTGTGTGTGTGGTCCAGTCCAGTAGGTGTGCTCAGAAGCTGCCTACCGGATTGGGTCACATTCAAAATCTGGCCAGAGGATGTGCTGGTGGTGGTGGCAACCTTATAACCTTTAGCCCAATGGTTAGAGCACTTGCAGGGGGTTTAGGAAATCCAGGTTCAATTCCCCCTCTCTCTGCCAGAAGTAGCGGGGTGAAAGAATTTAAATGGGAGAACTCCCACATCCCAGGCAAGTGCTCAAACCACTGGGCTATAGGTTATAAGATGGGCCCAATCACCTTCTCCTCTTCCTGTAGAAGCTACACAGAGTAATTCCCTCTCACTAGCCCAATGATTATTTGAGTATTTATTCACAATGGAACAGTCATTTGGTCAGAGAGAGCGAGAGTATAAAAATGAGACTGTAGTCTGGACTCCCATCCAGAAGGCAGGAGACCTCAGGTCTTGTCTCCCTGCTCCAATCATTCTTTCATTATTTATCCCAAGTGGAACAACTTCTACAAGAGACATTAAGGGAGCCCCACATCAAAATATCCTATAGGTCATTGGTTAGAGCACCCTCCTGAGAGGAGTGGGACACACCTTCTTCAAATCCTTTCTCCTCCTCTGGCAGAGAGAGGGTAATTGAACCTGGGATAAAAGTTATAAGGGGAATGGTGGAAGTTCCTTCTTTTCCTACTACTATATAGAGCAAGGCAGGCACCTAACTCATTCTCACAAGAAATGCTTTACACACATAAGCCTCCAGGGGGCAGGTTTCCATTCATGGATCGCTAGAAGAGCTAGGCATCTCCCTGGAGCCCAGATTTAGATGCTTGTCTCTGAGAGATAGGAAGGCTCCCCTGCCCCCATCCCCGACATCTCCATTGGCCAGCTTAGTTGGCTCCTCACCTAGCATGATGGCTTTTGGAGATCACATTATTAGGCACCTCTCTTTCCCAATTCATTGTATAGGGAGCCTAGGCACCGAACTCAGGCTTTGTGGATCAAAGTGTTGTTTATGTGATATTCTAGGCACCGTGATGCTCAGTGTTGCAACACTGAACTCCATGGAGTTGCACCCTAAGCATCTCAAACTGATTACCCATAAAGCAGTGAACACATAGTTAGTAGCAACTTGCTTCAATGACTTGTCCAGAACTCAAATCTGGGCCAAGGATAGAACTGAATTCTCCTGAGTGATATTCAGCTGCCTTAATCACAAATTATCCTTTCTTTTCTTGCAGTCTCCTGCCTAATTCACTACATACCTTCCAACTTCTGCAACAAATGAAGCAGGGTTTCATAGCCAATGACCTCATTCATGCCATCATCCTAATTCATTCACTGAGTACTATTCGTCCCATGTAATGAAATGGGGAGCATCAGCAGTACAACACAGACTTTTACCACTTGAGTTGGAGCTGCCAGCAGGGGTAGGCTGTTATTCCATGTCCCAGCCACAAGAGTAGGATATAGTATTCCTATTGATTACAATGGGCGCAGGATCATACCCATAGCCAGGAAAGGAACACAGACCTTTATGGGTACGTCTACACTACACACTAAACCCGGGTTCACAAATCATTCTGACTTGGGTTAGCAAGCATGGAGGACCAGCGTCCTAGGACCCCCTGCTAGGGGGCTAGGTAAGAGCCTGAGTCCCCCGAGTCCCACAGACCTGGGATTACAATGCAGTGTAGACACAATGTATGTGGCCAGAAAAATATATCTCATTATGTTAGATAAAGAACAGTCCTCTTTTTGCCTCTTTCTCTGGAGTGTTCCATTTTTAAATCTCTAGTATCTGGCTAAATGCCTTTGTTTTGTTTAAGAGTGATTTTTTTTTATGAGGTATAGAGGTTATACTGAAGTTATTTTCCAGACTTTCTGCTTGTCCCTTGAAGTGGAAATAGTTATCAGTTGTCTATTCCCTAAAACATATGTTGATATATGTGCTATTATTTTTGTTTTGCAAATAGCTACTTGATTACATGCATTTGATTTGGCTTTCCTTTAGAATAGTAAAATAAAGAACAGAAATGTAATGAAATATTCTTACCAGTCCTCTCTTACCAGTCCTAGGACAATAATATAAGTAAATTGGATTGTATACTTAGTTGACCTATTTCATAATCCTGATAAGACTTGAGTGTAAAATCTTTGGGTGAAGGGGGTAAGGATCATCTGTAAGAAGGTTAACATATACCTCTGAGCCACAGACATGTGGCTACTTTGGAAGCAGGATACCAGACAAGATGGATCTATGATATTATAGTTTAATTCCTCTGCATTTCTAAACTACAGACTTTCCTCTTCCCTGAGATGTTGCAGTAAAAATGGCACATATTATGCAGAAGTGCAGAAGGAAAACCAGGCCTTCAGTGAAAAGAACATCAACCATTTTTATTCAGCAAGAATAGATATAAAACTTCCACATACCTTATCTGAGAACAGTTAATGAGCATTGCAAAAGCGCGTTAGCTGTTTAATGATACTGTAAATCTCATCCTCCACTCGCAATGCAGTTACGTCTGCATTATGTATCTGAGGCTGAAGAGTGCCCATCCTAATAAAAAGGATTGTGTAAGTAGAAAAAAAAGGGAACATACCCTGCTACAGTGAGCAAAATGCAGCATTCGTCTAGATTGAAATGGTCATGGGGAAAGAATGGCATAAAGATGGATGTGTGTTTGCAACCTGCTGGGGGGCAATCTTCAGAAAAACAAATTAGCAATGAAATTATGCAAGTTTATTTTGCAAGTGCAAGTTGCTCCATTTGTGGTATTTCCTTTTGGTGTCAATTCTTAAAAAGGAATGCTGACTGTACAGCACTCTCAAATCGATATGAGATTTAACCTTTGCATAACATTTAATGGTATTTTAATTTTCTATGAAAACAGGCTGAAATGCTAGCCTTCATTTTGTTACCTTTTTGTATATATGTTTCTTTAAATATATTTGTTTTGTCTCAGAAAGGAGGGGAGGGGAGGGGAGGAAAAAACCTAAAATGCCAGGGATCTGTGAGCAGAAGAGGTAGGAGAGAATTTGATCTGGCAGTTTAAATTTGCTGCTACTGTGTGTATGAAGCAAAATGATCATTAATATTATTCAGAAAGGAGTCTTGCATAAATTAATGAAACGAACCCTAAGGATGCCTGTCAAACTGTCATACACTCACAAGCTGCGAAGTCACTGAGTAAAGCTGTCAGTCAGGGTTTGACATTCTAAAATCTTTCGGCAAGCATTAAGCATTCAAAGCTCTGCTGGTAATAAACCTGGCAACATTCCGATAAGATGGCCTGCCACAGCCTCAGGATTCCCTCACAAATAACTCCGCCCGTGTGACTCAGTCTCCTAATTTTTGGAAGAATCTAGCTCAACTTGTTGATTTTTTTTAAAGTACGTTTTTTCTTTTCCTGAAGCCAGCACTCCTATTTTCTAATTCCTAAGTAAACATATTGGCCTCAGACAAATTGTAATCCATAGCACAGGTCTACTGATGTAAAATGATTTACCCCAGCAGAGGATTTAACCAGTAAGTGTTTTCCCAGTGAAACAATGTGGTAAAGTCAGTACCTAAATACTGTACTATGGTTACTGGTGCTATAGGTTCCATTTCAGCAAACCAAATCTTTTGCTGAATTAGGGCTGTATATAGTAATTACCTTAGATAGTGAGCTAGTAATGATCTGAAAATGGTCATTGTCTAATCTACTATGTCTATTTCTATCATTTCTAATCAGCCCATTAACATGGATCTCTGCACCAAATACACAATTTAGAATTGTTGTTAAATGTATTCAAACAAATTCTTCTTATGATAAGGTAGTTCCATTTGGTTTTGTTTTCTTCTCCCTTTTCTTTTTCGTTTATTCCATTTACCCTCCCTCTCTCTGTCACTCCCTCTTTAATTCTGTAGTTTTGTTACTTCAGGAAGGCTTTTCAAAGATGTATGTTCTTTTGTATTGGGGCCTGAACAAAATCATCCAATGCCTCAATTTAAATGTCCTCTTATAAGTGTTCATAGTAAGGGTTTTGGGAGAAGAAAGCCCTGCTCCCTGCTTTTGAGTAGAGTTGTGTAAATAATAGGTTTTTTTCCCCATTCTCTGTTCAAATTAAAGAAAGCAAACAACCAAACAAAACAAATAAAAAAAAATAACACCAAAAAATCCGTTTCCTGGATGAGACAAACATACACACCAAAGATTCATTTTGGGTTGAACAACATGTTTTGTTTCAATTTCAGGCATTTTTAATCACTATTTTATGAACACAAATGAAATTTACAAATCTATCACCCACTCTATGTCCCTGCATGCCCATTCTTGCCCTTATAATGTTCATAATTTTAAAACTATTTAACTAATTTTTTTCCAACTTAGCTTGTCTTTATCTGGGATGAGTTTTGGAGCTCTGAGTTACCCTTAACTATTAAGGTCTTGTAATAAAATTAATACTTTATACTTTGTATTAATGCTTTGTAAATATGTAATCCCCTGTGAGTCTCCTAAAGTGTGTTTTTATTTATCAGTCAGTTTGTTCCCTTACGCAGAAGTATTAACCTAATTTTAAGGACACAGAAACTCAAGCATATAGGCAAAAGGTATTTTCAAAATTCACCTCTAATGTTGGTAGACCCAGTATTTTCTGGGACCAGCTTAACACATTCAAAAAACTGGAGCCCACTCTTGAAAATTTAGGGTTTGGTGACTAACCAAGATCTATCATGTTTCCTGTGTGAGTAAAAAATAAATAAAAAAATAAATAATAAAAAATAAAGTCCAGGTCTCCCAGCTCATAAAGGCTTGGTTTAGATGATACAATGTAGCTTGCTCAATACGTACTGTATTCCCTTTAGCATCCCAACTGATACAATTACTGCCAAAGTGAAACTCAACATTTAGAGGTCAATTCTGTTCTCAGACACAATAAACAGATTCGCATTCCTGTATGGATTGTAAAATGTACTGTAGTATTTACATGCATTAACACTTGATCTTACAAAACACATTACTATGTGTGAACATGAATGAGAAAGCAGGATCAAGCCCTTAATAGGAAAGTTATAAATACAATATTATTTCAACATTAGTTAATGGTTCACTGTATAACAACTAGTGTATTCACCTCTTGTTCAAGTTCCCACATTCTTGTCTATTTCCTGATAACTCAGCAATCCTTTGACACAGAATCATAACTGACAGTAGGTGTCTTCTTTCTGCAAAAGATAACACAGCATATCATTGAATTAAAAACAATCATCATAATCTCCCTTTCTTCAGATACTTTGTGAAACTATCCATCTTTTTTTAACAAACAATGCTTGGCATATTAGCACTCAGAAAAGGTAGTGAACTATTGTCTGAAAATAAAAAAAAAATCACACATCCAGGGCAGTAATTAGCTAAATCCATGCTTCAGTAATGGTTTGAGGTACATATTATATTTGGGAAATATATGTAGCTCATTTTAAATGTGAAATCATATATTTACCCTTTAAAAAGTGTTTTATAGTTTGCATAGATCTCCAGAGTTTTAGAACCTATCATCACTATAAATCTATGTTTGCCAGCCAGTAAACAACAACTGCATTGTTTTCTTGCTGAAATAATCATTTCTGGGGAATGAGACTTCAGGATACTGTAATCTTTCTAGCCTACAGCTCTTTTGCCTTAGCCATTACAACCATAACTTAGTTTACTTTGAGCAATTATTTATGCACATGTGTCTTTCTAAACTAATCAATTTCCACACAATTTTTCACCACCAGTCAAGCTTAGCTAGTAGAAAACAAAAAATCTGTTACTTTAAGCACTGGTGGGTTTTCTATTACATCCCTCATTAAAATAAAATTAAAAATAGAAAACACTATAGATATATCTGTTACTATTTTCAAAGTGTTTGTGTCTGTATTATTAGGAACATTTTTCATTTACTTGACTTGACAATTCCTGTAGTCTTTCCTTAGGTGTCATTTGCTGTCTAGATTTTTAAAATATGATGGTGCTTCAGTGCACTCACTTATAATAAGCATACAGAAATAGATTTTCCTGCCCAGGGTTCTGCATACCTTGCCAACCAATTAGAATAAAGAAGAGGCCAGAATCCTGTTGGAATTTGAGATCCGATTTTGTAGTTAAACAATTCCTATGGACTTTTTCATAATCATCATTAGTCTGCTTTCTACCATGTCCCCATAATAATTTAACTTGGAGCATTAAGATGTATAGTCTAAGTAGTATGGAAATACTTAATTCCATAAGCTCACACTATAACAACACTAGGACCAAGCAAAAAACAATTAGCTAAACAAACATCCAGCTCTTCTTGAAAATGTATAGTTCTATTTACAACCTGACTTTTTTTCTGGTTCTGGAAAAGTATAAGATAAAAAGCTAAATTCTGCTCTCTCTAATACTTGGGCAACAGAGTAAAATGAATTTCACTTAGGGAAGAATTTTGCCAACAGATGTTTTTGTGGTTACAGCACTAAACAACAAATTAGAATCTGATGGTCTTTGCACCATCAACTGCATACCAACCCTCTACTTGATCTTACTCTAATGAAGTCAAAGGGCGTTTGCCATTGATTTCAATTGATTTCAATAGGAGAAGCTTTGGATGCAAAAAGCAACCTCAAAAGAAGCAGCAAGTGAGCTCTATGGAGTCTGAGGTTTTGCCAGTCTCACAAAATATGTCCCTGATTCTATTGGACAATTAACTCAATGGGAAGGCATTCAGCACTTTACAGGAGGTGTTCAACACCTCGCATGTTCAATGCCTGCTTTTTGGGATTCTCAGAAATAACACTACTAATTTGAGATCATACATCTTTTCCCCAACATTATTTTAAAGGGAGATTTGATATTTTTTTAAGAAGATTGTTATTTTTCCTAGGCAAAATAAACTTGTGCTATATACTTGGAATAAAAGAACATTGTCCCCATACCCAAATGCCCCTTGCACAAACCTAAGCCAGCACAAATAGATGGTCTATATACAGTACATGCAGAGTATCTATTTTTTTCCATTAAATTTTCTCTCTCCCTTTGCCACTTTTTGTCCTTTTTTTAAAGTTTCCTGACAACTTATTTCTCACCCTGTTCACACTTTACATTATTTAATTTTTTTCCATTAGATTTTTTTCTTCTGCAACCTCTCTTTTACTTTTATTCATGGCCTTTTTTTACTTAGCAACATGAGTTCATCTTTCTTTACTCAGAACCCCACTAAAAGCATTACATTAAGGTTAAGCGATGCTACTGCACCAGGAAATTGAGAACAGCCAAGATTTTCAAAGATAAGAGCCTAAGGTTAGGCTTTTACCTCATTATTTAAGCTCCCACCTAAGTGGCCTAATTTTAACAACTGCTGAGTGCCAAGCATTTCCCATTGACTTCGCCATTAGTTACTGGGTTACTCAGCTCATTTGAAAAATAGGCTGCTTTTTAGGAGCCTAATTTTGAAAATCTTGGCCATAATGTACATCTGGCCTCACAGCATAATTTTCAGCAGCACCATTTTCTGGAAGTGGTACTTCCAGCTCTTATAATAAAAAAAATAGTTTGCATTTATATAGCAACTTTCAGGTGGTTATCTCAAAGTTGTTACACACATTAATGAATTAAGCCTCATGATACCCCTTCAATGAAATACTATTTTTCAGATATGCAGACTTTGGCATTGATGGGCATTGCATGGTTAGGCGCTTCCCTATAGTCACCCAGCAAGGCAATGGCAGAGCTGGGATTAAACTCAGGGCACCTCCATTCCCATATTGTAACCACTATCCTCTGGGAAGCTTATATTAAGTTAGCCTCCTTTGCGCACCTGCATTAGGGCACTCAGATCCTGGGACTGGGTTCTGTATGGAGTGCAGGGACTGAACTTGAGCTGCTCCCCCTGGAGAGCAAGTGGTCAAGAAGATGGTGAAGAGAGGCTGCTGGAGTCGATGGTATTTCCTCCACCTTTGTTCCAGCCAGTGGAGCTGGCAGGTCATGCAGGGAAAAGGAAACTACACCCTGTATAATAGAATGAGTAGACTTGGAGAAGTAAGGCCAGGTTTCAGGAGAGACTGTCTGTGAGGGGGAGTTCAGCAAGGTAAGTGGGGGCAAAAATAGGGCCCCACTATGGAACACTGGCCTCTAGTCTCTCAGTATGATTAATAAAAATCGATTTCCTGTATCTTAGGCTGCATCATTTATTGGCTGCAGTAAATGACATACAAGAAAGGAGCAGTGGAGGAATTCTGACTCTCTGAGTAATAAATCTTCTCAGAGCTACAGTTTACATACCACCCTAAATGGAATGGCCCTTAATTTTTACATGTATGACATAATAATCTCTCCATGCAGGAATTTAAACCACAGAATGATGACAAACCAGTCAATTAAACAATAGCCCTGTACTCAGCCTAGATGCACTCAAACTCCCAAACACCGCCTTTAACCTTTTCTGTAATGAATGAATGTCTGGGGAGCAGAAGGGACTTCTAGCCATACAATAGTTTCATCCTTATCTTCTGGTCAGTTATAGGAGTGCAGAGTCATGTAAATTCCAATTCTTCTCTATCCTGGGCCCGATATGGCTACAACTACATTGAATCCAATTCTTCTCTATGACCAATAGGTGATCATGACAGAATATATATAGGGGAGAAGAGCCATCTTCACAAGAAAATAGAGGGAGAAAATAATAAAAATAAAGGACAGAGTAAGGTAGCAAAGATCACATTTAGATTTTTGGAGCTACTATAAATGGCCTAGAAAGTTTAAGGAAAGAGGTGAAGAGGAAGGGGAAACAAGAATGAAAGAGGCAAAAAAGAAAAAACGTTGGTGCAGGGGCTAAAAGACACTTGAGAGACTTATCCATGACTATTTCTAACAGGCAGTGTTTTAGTAATCCACTTTCAAATGGAGTAACCTAAGACAGATTGATGAAAGTACAGTTAACAGGTCTAGATGCCAGCAATCTCTGTGAATCAGATAGAATGATCAGCATAAGGTGTTTGCTTTCAATATTAGTCCAGGATCTCCATGGTCTATAGTTTTCCAAAAAACATGACATTTAATTTCCTGTGAAGGGACTAATTCCTGTCTCCATTCACTATGTAGGCAAAATTAAACAGGTGGGACATGCATCTTAAATGGATGGTGGGGATAAGAGGAAAGAATTTAATTTTCAAGAGACTACAGTTAAAAATCTCCAGCTAAATTGGGTCTTTCATATAGAGAAACTTGAACAGGCAAGACACTGGATTCAGTAGTATATTAAATAATCAAGGAAGGAGTATGAAAAAAGCCCCAAATCATCGTTTTTCTTGCCAGGAAAGCCTTGGGAGACTCTGAATTGTAATTTCTACAATCATTTAAAAATGACTTATGTTTACTGGGAAACTATCATGGGAGATAGTAACCTTTACATCCTTGAGGCTGGCTGTCTAGAGAGACTTTAAAGTTTTACACAATCTAATAACTATCTGAAGACTTTTGGACAGAAAACAATGTCTTCAACCAACCTTTGAAAGGTGAAAATGCTCTGTAAAGTCAGATGCTCACTATAGGCGCGTGGAACTTCCTGATGCTAAACCTTAGAAACTGAAACAAAGTATGTCCTAAAGAAAGATATTTTTTGCTTAACAGGCAGCATAATTCATTTCCAGAGTCAGGAACAGGACAGGGGAGCCAGACTCCATGCAGGCAGTTTACATACAACAGTGAAGACACTGGTCCAACTTCTCTGCTGGCATAAATAGGAGCAATGTTGAGTCAATGTTGCTCCAATTTACATCAACAGAGAAGTTGGGCCATTAGTATTTTTTTTTACAGAGGATTGGAGATCATAAAGGAGATCAGTAAAACAGATGAGGAATTTGACCAGTTCTTTAGAAGTATTATGAGTGGTAGTGACATCATCAAAACACTGAGAGTGAAATCCTGGATCCCCTGAACTCAATTGCAAAACTACCATGGAGTTTCACCCTTAAGATAGACAGAGATAATGAGTCCAATTCTCAGGTTTGACTGAGCTATGCAGTCCTTAGGGTAATTTCTGTAACTGGGGTTGGCCAAACACATTACAAGCAGAATGAAGTTGAAAATCACGATAGATGAGATATTTGATATTTTTTAATCTCCCTGTTTGGAATGACTACAAACATGTGACCCAATGGACCACCTCAAATAGAAATAAACTGTCAGGAAAAAAATTCCAAAGCCAACTCTGAGGTTTTCCTCACATAATTTTTCTTGCATCCTCCTTCCCAGAGGAAGGGTAGAGGAAGTTCCAGAGCAGAGACCTCAAGAATCTGTTCGGTAAATAGTCCAACTGTGCTGTCAGTGAGGATGGATTTGTGGTTAAAGCACTTGACTGGGACTCAGGAAATCTGCGTTAAACTCCCAGCTCTACTACAGACTTTATCTGTGATCTTGGGCAAGTGTCTTGGTTTCTCCATGCCTGTTTCTCTATCTGTAAATGGCAATAAGAATATCCATTTTCTCCCACTTTTTGTCTGTCTTGTCTATCTAGATTGTAAATCCTTGGGGACAGGCACTGTTTCTTCCTGTGTTTGCACAGTGCCTTGCACAATGGAGCCCAGTCTCAATCAGGGCCTCTAGGTGCAATCATAACACAAATAATAACAATAACTTCACACAATCAGATTAAGAACAATTAAACTGAAGGATATAAAGCACAAAGACAAAATTGCCATTCATTTTCAGAAAAAGAGGAAAGAGGGCATTAGCTACAAGGACCAGAAAAGTACAAAGTTAAGGATACTCTCTGCCTCTTTCTCTCTTTCAGTATATCCCTTTCTCTCAGGGCTCATCTACACTTAAAACATTACAGCAGCCCAACTTCAGCTCTTCAGTGCAGACACTACCTATGCTTACAGGAGGGATTCTCCCATCAGCATAGATAATCCATGTCCCTGAGAGGTGGTAGCTAGGTTGGGTCACTGTGCCTCAGTGGGTCACAGCTGAGGATGCCAGATTCAGGACAAACTGCTGAGAAATAGGGCAGACTCACCCCAGACTGATGGTTATTCTATCATTAGAGATACCAAACCAGTAACAAAAGTAAACTTCTCTCTCACCACAAGAATGGTCAACAAGAATTCATAAATGCAGTCTGCTTAGGCATCCCAGCCCTTGTTTTACCACCCAGACACTAGACTTTATGACGAGTGGTTATTGACAGCCAATTTAATGAAACAAAGGGTTCTTCTGATCTCAGGAGAGCAGTCACATAGCCAGGTCAATATATAACTCAGATCTTACCCAATAATCACACTATTGCCAATCCTCTAGTACAGTGTTTCCCAAACTTGGGACGCCACTTATGTAGGGAAAGCCACTGGCGTGCCGGGCCGGTTTGTTTACCTGCCGCGTCCACAGGTCCAGCCGATTGTGGCTCCCACTGGCCGCGGTTCGCTGCTCCAGGCCAATGAGGGCTGCGGGAAGCGACATGGGCCGAGGGACCTACTGGCCGCCGCTTCCTGCAGCTTTCCCTACACAAGCGGCATCCCAAGTTTGGGAAACACTGCTCTCGTAACTAAAATTGAAAGGTTTATTTATGAGAGAAAAGAAGAGAGTTAAAATGGTTAATTGATCATATACAATATGCAATAAACATTGCTAAGTTCTTACATCAGTTTGAAGCAGTGATGTTACAGACTGCTGGCTTGTAAAGTCTCTAGTAAACTTCCAAAAGAATGGAAGGTCCTCAGTCCATAGAGTTGTAGATCCATAATCCAGAAAATCCGAGCAGGAAAGAGGCATGATAGAGATGTGTCCAGGGTCTTTTATACCCTTTGCCATGTGCCTGGAAATTTTCTGTTTCAGACAAAGCTCATAGTCTCCGTTTGTGGAAAATTACAGGCACAAGAAGGAGTCTAGGGCCATATGAGCAAGCCATGTGCCCTTACATGGCATGCTGACTCACGGGGACAGCCATTACCCATATTCTGGCATCCACAGGAAGGCTCATCAGGTGGGACGAGCTTCTTCTATGGCCCATTGTGAGACTTAATTGCCTTTCATAGGCTGTCTGGTTTCAATGTAGATTTTAGCTGGGTATTACCCCAGGAACAAACACATTTGGGATACAGATACATAGCCAATATTCAAAACTTCAGATACAGTGATGATACGTGGATTTAAACAGGATAATCACCTTTAGCAAATCATAACTTTTCCGTTGACACTTTACATGATATACATGATGTACACATTTTGTTGCAATTGTCAATGGGGGCTAATCATTAATTTAAATGGGCGTAGGTGCAGGCACTTAACCTTTAAAGGTTGTACGCTGTGACATACCATGGCACAATCCCAGACTAGTCGGGGGTCTGTGTCACCACTGCCCTGCAATGTTGGGTGCCTTACAGTGACTTGCTGTAGTGGCCCTCAACTGGGCAGTTCACAAATAGCCTTCCAGCATGCAAGCCACACCCTGAGTGTCTGTGTGTAACTGCAGTCTGCCAGCTTCACCCTGGTTCTCACCAGCCTCAGTTATACTGCAGAGTGATCCCAACACACCCTCAGACCCAGATCTTCCCCCAGAAATATAGGTCCTGCACTGCCCTCTTCTGGACAGTACAAATATATTCAGTTCATTATTCCTTTAAGGGAATAATATGCCAGTTTATTACTTTAAATAGTTATCCAAACACTTCAGTTTGAACATACTGGATTAGATGAAACAGTAAAACAAGATTTTAAAGGTCTGGTCTATGACTACATACCTATATCAGCATAACTAGGTCAGGGTGTTAAAAATCCACATCTCTGAGCGACATAGTTAAACCAACCTAACCCCCCATAGACAGCACTATTATTGGTGGGAGAGCTTCTCCCGATGACATACTTACCACCTATCAGGGAACTGGATTAACTACATCACAGGGAGAGCGCTCTCCCATCAGCTTAGAGCAGTGGTTCTCAACCAGAGATATGCGTACCCCTGGGGGTATGCAGAGGTACTCCAGGGGGTACATCAGCTCATCTAGATATTTGGCTGGTTTTACAACAGGCTACACAAAAAAGCACTAGCAAAGTCAGTAGAAACTAAAAATTCATACAGATGATGACTTGTTTATACTGCTCTATACACTATAATTGAAATGTAAGTACAATATTTATATTCCAATTGATTTATTTTATAATTATATGGTAAAAATGAGAAAGTAAGCCATTTTTCAGTAACAGTGTGCTGTGACACTTTTGTATTTTTATGTCTGATTTTGTAAGCAAATAGTTTTTAAGTGAGGTGAAACTTGGTATACGCAAGACAAATCAGACTCCTGAAAAGGGTATTGTAGTCTGGAAAGGTTGATAGTCACTGGCTTAGTGCGTCATCATTAAAGCGCTACAGCAGCCCGGCTACATCAGTACAGCTCCGTCAATGCAGCGTTTTACACATGTGCCCCAACTACAAAAAGATAGATTTTAAGTGAGTATAAGTAATGAGGCAGAAAAGTCAGACATGATTACAAGAAAAAATAAAGATAAAACATTTAGTAGTATCTTCTTAAGAAATTATCTTAGTTGCAAAGCAAACTTTCTCACTACATGCTTCCAGCAAGGTTATTGAACAAATTCTTCAGGTCAGGACCTCATCCACCCAGAGTCCAACAGCTGTTTTAATTTGTCTTCTTAGGTGTGATGGCAGAGACAGACAGGGAGAGAGAGAGAGAGAGGAGGCTGTCTTGGGGTATCTGCCCCATCTTTTTATAGTCCTATCCCCCCTTTGAGAAGCATTTCTACCAGGGAGCAAGGCGGCAGGCAGTCTAGTGAAGAAAGGAAACTTCATGCTGTTTCTTTGCTAAGATGTAGATTTTTGTCCCTGACCCTTTTCTTGCCAAAAATTGGCCACTTAGCAGGTAATGGTTAATCAGCCTTTTTGACACCTGGCTGAGGCATCAGCTTGCTCTTTTTCTCTGAGGAACTGCTTTAGTCACGTTAGTCACTTCAGTCATGATTTCAGCTTATGTTTATAACTTTACATATTATGTTGCTATCTGAATTTTGATCAGCAAGTTGAGGTTTTAAATGATACCTCCCAAGGCATACTTTGTGGAAACATTATTACAATAGTGTGTAGGGCAAGTAGTCAATTGGCAAACTGTGGGTTAAATCTAGATCACCAGATGCTTTTAAACAGATCCTGAATTTAATTATTTATTTATTATCATTATCATTTTTTATTATTTTATTTGGTGTCTGGACCTTGGCTATACCTTGACCATGAAATTTGGACCATGACAAAAAAATGACTACCCCGGTATAGGGTGTGAACACAGGGATGTATTCTATAACAAGGTGGTACACTCGCTGCAATGTTTAGCTGTAAATGTGGGTAACACTGCCTTTTAAAATATTTTCAGCACTCCATTGACCTCACACAGGGACACATTCTTCCCTTTTATACATGCCTACAATTGTCTAAGTTCACCGGTGAGTGAGTATAGTTCTGAGGGCAGAATTTGAACTACAACAGCACTTATGTCAATGGAGGATCAGCCAAACAATTTGAAAAAGCAAAGCAGGGGATTCATAACCATAAAGTAACACTTAGAATGAGAGTGGTACTTTTTAAAATAGCTTTTATTGAACATTTGCTTATATAATCATCATACTGCTGCTTAGCAGATTTTTCTCTAGAAGACGAATCTACGTATTTTAAGCAACCAGCACTTTTACTACCTGCCATCTCTTCCATAAAAACAATTGAACATATGTGCACTATTATAAAATGTTATATCTGCTAGCAGAATGCTAAAGACATTTGGCTCAAGTTGAAGCTTCCAGCAGGAGAAGAAAAATAATTACTTCTATTTAAACAATAAACACATTTTCAAGACTAACATGAAAGTTTCACAAATTCCTGGTTACAGATGGGCTGGATCACAAATACCTTCTGCTCCTTTGTAACCATGAGGAACAAAAAGAAAACATACCTTTCTTTGATCCTCTATACTGTAAAACAAGTTAATTACACGGGACCAAATTTACTCCTCCATGAGAAACAAAGGACCTGTGTAGGGAACAGGAGACTGCATGAGCCAAATCGTGAACTGAATTATGTCATTTGCAGTCTCATTGACATCACTGCGGTTAAATGGGGTGTAAGTGAGCAAAGAATTTGGCCCCATGAGTCTCTATTCACAGCTAATCATCCTCATTTTTCCTGTATTGCCATAGGAATTGCCCCCTCCAGAATGCCCTAAACTTGTAGCTATTGTTGGATGTACCAAGATGTCAGGGCACCCACCAGACACACTGCACTGGCTCCCAGTCTCACCCAGCCCATGGCTGCTTGACTACAGGAACCATTATGTTATAGCGTAGATGTTTGCCCCTCTCTTGTACTCTTTATCTCCAGCCCCTTCTCAGCAAAAGCACCAAAGGAAGGAGTGTCACAACATATTAAACCACAGTCTCTTTCACAGGAGATAAAGGGTTGCTAAAGAAAACAACTAGAAATACAGACCAAAAAATGGGCTTCCACAAAGCTCAGGTTCCAACTTTGGTTCCTTTTTTCACCAAGGACTGCATCCGGTCTGGAACTCTATACATCACAAAGAGACATCTAGTGGATGAACAATATACTGCAAATAAACACTTCACTTCAAAGGGTGATCTGCAGAATCTTACTTGGGTAAGCCCCATGAATTTCTGAGATGAGAGTGTCACAGAGAATGCCCACTCCTCTCCCTCTCTTCTCAATATACCCCTCACCATACAAAACATATGGCTTGTTACTTTCATATATGTGGAACCATGCAGTTCCCAAAGGGAGGAGCTTCCTTAGTCTCCTGGACTAGAGGGGAGCATACCAATACCCATATAACACAGCTGTTTGGGGCCTACTCATTCCCATTTTGCTCTCCTCCTTTCATTATATTAGGAGGGAACATGTAGTCCAGTGTAATTTTACTGTTCACAACAGGCATTGTATTCATTTGCTTTGCATGTATTTAGGGCCTGATCCAAAGCCTCTTAAAGTTAATGAGGGGTTTTTCATTGACTTCTAGAGGCTTTGAATTAGTTCAAGTTAAAACTATAGACATGGAAGATAATGCTACTGTGACTCACATTGTATGGTGTATTGTTTATTATCCTTCTCTATGAAGGAATTTGGAATTGATCCTGACCAACAGAAAATCTTAGCAAGTGATTTAACAAGTGGCGCCATCGAGACCATCAGGGTATCAAAATCCATGACAGAAGCTGACTCCTACAGCTTGAAGAGAAAAGAGCCTGTAGGAAGCAAGCAATTCCCAACCAAGATATATACATTTGCAATAATTGCCAAAGATCATGCAAATCTCAGATTGGACTATCCAGTCACATGAGACTTTACAAACCATCTACATCATAGGCTTCAATTCCCACCATCTCTGACAGACGAAAGGATGCCAACACTGTATCCTTCTCAGAGTTGGACCCAATACCGTAGCAGTGAGAAAAGGAAACAATTTAAAGCAACAGTTTCTATACTTTTAATTAGACAGCCCTATAACTGGGAATTGAATGTATAATTTTAACAGGTAAGTGGGAGTGTAGAGCATAATTGGCCAAGGCAGAACTTTTGAAAAGCTCACTTTGCTGGCTTCCAAACTGTACATTATTCCACACAGCACAACATTGCTCCAGTAAAAAAAAAAAAAAAAATTGGTCAAGAAACCTAAATCTGAGGCCTGGTCTACACTAGGAGGTTATGTCGAATTTAGCAGCATTAAATCGAATTAACCCTGCACCCGTCCACACAACGAAGCTATTTAGTTCGACATAGAGGTCTCTTAAATTCGATTTCTGTACTCCTCCCCAACAAGGGGAGTAGCGCTAAATTCGACATGGCCATGTCGAATTAGGGTAGGTGTGGATGGAAATCGACGCTAATAGCTCCGGGAGCTATCCCACAGTGCACCACTATGTTAACACTCTGGACAGCAGTCCGAGCTCGGATGCTCTGACCAGCCACACAGGAAAAGTCCTGGGAAAATTTGAATTCCTTTTCCTGTCTGGGCAGTTTGAATCTCATTTCCTGTTTGGACATCGTGGCGAGCTCAGCAGCACTGGCAACGATGCAGAGCTCTCCAGCAGAGGTGACCATGCAATCTCAGAATAGAAAGAGGGCCCCAGCATGGACTGATTGGGAAGTCTTGGATCTGATCGCTGTGTGGGGCGATGAGTCCGTGCTTTCGGAGCTGGGATCAAAAAGACGGAACGCAAAGATCTACGAGAAGATCTCAAAAGCCATGACAGAGAGAGGATAAGGCCGGGATGCAACGCAGTGCCGCGTGAAAATCAAGGAGCTGAGACAAGGGTACCAGAAGACCAAAGAGGCAAACGGACGCTCCGGATCCCAGCCCCAGACATGCCGTTTCTACGAGGCACTGCATTCCATTCTAGGTGCGGCTGCCACCACTACCCCACCACTGACCATGGACTCTGAGGATGGGATATTGTTGACGGCCGCTTGCTCGGAGATGTTAGTGGATGGGGAAGATGAGGAAGGAGATGAGGAGGATGAGGCAGTTGACAGCGCTTACAACGCTGATTTCCCCGACAGCCAGGATCTCTTCATCACCCTCACAGAGATCCCCTACCAACCGTCCCCAGGCGTTAACCAGGACCCAGAATCAGGGGAAGGATCAGTCGGTAAGTGTTTAAAACATGTAAACATTTATTTTGAACAGAACAGGAATATTAACAATATTAACAATGGGTTTTTCATGATTAGTTTGCCCTAGGCGCTTAATGTTTTAGTCCTTGGCAGTGCAACTACTGCAAAAGAATCTAACAATGTCCGGTTTATCATGATTAGTTTGCCCTAGGCACTCTACTTTTTAGTCCTTGCCAGTGCAGCTACTGGAAAAGAAGGTCTATATGTCCGGGGATAGAGCTGAAATCCTCATGGGACATCTCCATGAAGCTCTCCTGGAGGTAATTGGAAAGCCTTTGCATGAGGTTCCTGGGGAGAGCGGCCTTATTGTGTCCTCCGTGGTAGGAAACTTTTCCGCGCCAGGCTATCATCAAGTACTCTGGGATCATTGCCTTGCAGAGCATGGCGGCATACGGCCCTGGTTTTTGCTGGCTTTCACGCAGCATGCGGTCTTTCTCTGTCCCAGAAATCCTCAGCAGAGGGATGTCGCTCATGGTGACCTGCTTAGAATTAGGGGAATGTTACTGTTGGGACTGCTTGCCTGTTCCATTACAGAACTGTAACCGGCGTTTTACAGCCACGCGGTGGAGGCGGGAGAGGGGCAGCATCCAGGGATCTTTCCCGGGGACAGCCGCAAGGGGGTGGGACAGGGGCAGAGTTCATGCTTGCTGGATTGCCGGCAGCAGGAACTGGCCAACGCTAGGAGCATTGCCTTGAACGTGAAAGGAGGGCACTGCTATAATTTAAGTTTTAAGCAGCCTAAAGTCTACGGCTTACCATGTCAGCCTGCTACCCGAATTCCGCTGTCCTGCCACGCTTGTCTGATCTCCACTGCAAGACCCCAGGCACTGAATACGAAGGCCGAAAATTCGACCTTGTCCTGAGTGCGCATGTGATAGGTGCTGTGCATGGTCTTGTTCACAGAGAAAGACTATGTTCATTGTTCACAAAAAATTATCTTTTTTAGGAATTCACTCCCTTTTTCCCATCCCACAGCTGCGACTGTCTCCCGACCTACCCTGGCATCCCCCTCCCAGAGGCTGGTGCAGATTAGGCGGAGAAAGAAAAGGACACGGGACGACATGTTCTCAGAACTTATGGGCTGTTCCCGAGCTGAGGCGGCCCAGCAGACCCAGTGGAGGGAGAACATGTCGCAAATCCATCGATCACACATAGAACGGGAGGAGAGGTGGCGGCAGGAAGACCAGCAGGCGACTCAAACGCTGCTTGGACTAATGAGGGAGCAAACGGACACGCTCCGGCGCCTTGTGGATGTTCTGCAGGACCGGAGACAGGAGGACAGAGCCCCGCTGCAGTCTATCTCTAACCGCCCTCCCCCGCCACAAAGTCCCATACCCCCCTCACCCAAAGTCCCAAGAAGGAGGGGCGGCAGGGGCCGTGAAAACTGTCACTCCACCCCTGCAGACTGCTCAAGTACCAGAAGGCTCTCATTCCCCAAAATTTGATAAGTCCTTTCCTTCCCGTCTCACCCAAGCCCCCGGCCCAGTTTCATCCCCTAACTGTGTAGTTACTAATAAAAAATATGTTTCTGTTAATTACTGTTTCCATCATGTTCTTTTAGAGGACAGTGTGTTTGAAGGGGGGAAAGGGGGTTGGTAATTGGACAGGACAGTCACCTTTACCAGGGTACAGACAGGGGGGCAGGTTCAGCAGCAGGTCACACACACATTGCAGTCACTAGGCACCCTGGTCAGTCTTGGAGGTGGTTTTCATGTTCTGTGTGTGTGTGTGTGGGGGGGGGGCTATGTGAGTTTGTGGCGGGGGAGGGCGGTTAGAGATCTTATGCAGCGGTCCTTTCCGTCACTACGCCCGCTCCCCACCACAGTCTGCGTCCCAGTTTCAACACTTTACCGCGAAACCCGTAATAAAGAAAACGGTGTTCATTAACAAAGTTCCATTTATTTTATTTTTAAACGTGTGTTGGAAGGGGGGGGGGACGGGGTGAACGGGGTATGTTGCTGGAGAGGATAGTCAACATAAACTGGGTAAAGAAACGGGGGCAGGTTCAGCTTCTCTTTAAACAAAGTTAATAGTCACAGGTTACCCTGCTCACTGAGGAACCTAGCTTTCAAAGCCTCCCGGATGCACAGCGCGTCCCGCTGGGCTCTTCTAATCACACGGCTGTCTGGCTGGGCGTAATCAGCAGCCAGGCTATTTACCTCAACCTCCCACCCCGCCATAAAGGTCTCCCCCTTGCTCTCACAGAGATTGTGGAGCACACAGCAAGCTGCTATAACAATGGGGATATTGGTTTCGCTGAGATCACAGCGAGTCAGTAAGCTTCTCCATCTCCCCTTGAGACGTCCAAAAGCACACTCCACCACCATTCTGCACTTGCTCAGATGGTAGTTGAACAGTTCTTTTTCAGTGTCCAGGGCTCCTGTATAGGGCTTCATGAGCCAGGGCATTAGCGGGTAGGCTGGGTCCCCGAGGATCACTATAGGCATCTCCACATCCCCAAGAGTTATTTTGTGGTCCGGGAAGTAAATACCTTCCTGCAGCCGTCTAAACAGACCAGAGTTCCTGAAAACACGAGCATCATGAACCTTGCCCGGCCATCCGACGTTGATGTTGGTAAAACGTCCCCTATGGTCCACCAGTGCTTGCAGCACCATTGAAAAGTAGCCCTTTCAGTTAATGTACTGGCTGGCCTGGTGGTCCGGTCCCAGGATAGGGATGTGAGTTCCATCTATAGCCCCACCGCAGTTTGGGAATCCCATCGCGGCGAAGCCATCTATGATGACCTGCACGTTTCCAAGGGTCACTACCTTTGACAGCAGTAGCTCAACGATTGCGTTGGCTACTTGCATCACAGCAACCCCCACGGTAGATTTGCCCACGCCAAAGTGGTTCACGACTGACCGGTAGCTGTCTGGCGTTGCAAGCTTCCAGAGGGCTATGGCCACTCGCTTCTGGACAGTCAGGGCTGCTCGCATCCGGGTGTCCTTGCGCTTCAGGGCAGGGGACAGCAGCTCACAAAGTTCCAGGAAAGTTCCCTTCCTCATCCGAAAGTTTCGCAGCCACTGTGATTCATCCCAGACCTGCAGCACTATGCGGTCCCACCAGTCCGTGCTTGTTTCCCGGGCCCAGAATCGCCGTTCCACAGCATCAACATGACCCATTGCCACCATGATGTTCACGGCGTGGGGTCCCGTGCTTTGTGAGAGGTCTGTGCCACTCTCAGACTTCAGGTCCTCACCGCGCTGCCGTAGCCTCCTCGCCAGATTTCTCAGCATCTGCCTCTGGAAAAGGTGGACGATAAGGTGCGAGGTGTTGACAATGGCCATAACTGCAGTGATGGTCGCAGCGGGCTCCATGCTCGCAGTGCTGTGGCGTCCGCACTGTCACTCACCAGAAAAGTGCGCGAACTGATAGCCCGCCGGCGCTTTCAGGGAGGGAGGGCGGGAGTGACGGTTGGATGACGACAGTTACCCAAAACCACCCTCGACACATTTTTTCCCCAGCAGGCATTGGGGGCTCAACCCAGAATTCCAATGGGCAGCGGGGACTGCGGGAACTGTGGGATAGCTTCCCACAGTGCACCGCTTCCAATGTCGACGCTTGCCCCGTTAGTGTGGACTCACAAAGTCGAATTACTGTCCTTAGTGTGGATACACACGTTTGACTTTGTAATATCGATTCCACATATTCGATTTAAGTAAAATCGAACTAGTCTCGTAGTGTAGAGGTACCCTGAGAAAGTATTTGGTTTGAGACTTAGGCCATGCAAAGTTAAGTTGACTTAAGTTACGTCGATGCTCATAAACTGCTTTAATTACATCGCTTGTGCGTGTGCACACAACGCTCCTTGTGTCAGCGGTGCATGCCCACTGTTGTTGCTCTAGCCAAACAGAGCATTGCACCATGGGTAACTATCCCACTGTGCAAATCGCCACCTTCTCCCACTAAGAGTTCTGGGAATGGATCGTAGTGCATCATGGGGGCAGAATTACTGCCCCATGGTGCAGTTTTTTTGTCCCATAATTCCAAGGGTTTCTGACTGCGTTTTGTGCCATTTTTCAACTGCTCCATAAACTTGGCACCCACCACTTCTGCCTGACACAATGTGTAGTATAGACAAGACCTTAGAAATACATCTGTCCAAGCCTCATTTCCCCTAACCTTTCCAGGACAACATGGAACAGGGAGAACAAAAAAGCAAATTGTGAAATTATTATTTTTTAATCAGTGGTTGTTATTTACATAGTGGGCCAGATTATGACCCCCTTGCTCGGACAGAGTAATATCTTCTTCAATAGAACTACTCATAGGGTAAGGTATGATTAAGGGGATTACAATTTGGCCCTGTGTCACTAAATTCATAGTCCTCATTTCTCTCGTCTCTTGCACGATAAAAATGAAAATCACACTTAAAAGGAGAGGAAAGGCCAAATCAGAGCCTTTTATGCAACCTCCTGTCTCAGACACAATGATACCCAGATTAAACTCAATGTGAGTTTTTAGCATCCAAAAATTCCTATATTAAATTTGGGAATTTAAACAGCTGTTTTGTTTAATGCTCTGACTACACTTCTCACATTTCTCTCACACTGACAAAAAAGGAGCGAAGAATGAATGATAGAAAAGAAACATCTGTGATATTTAGAAAAAAAATAACAACACTCTTTTATTCCTACACGCTCCATCACAAGGAGAAAGAACTATGAAATAATGACATTTCAAGGATAGACTTTTTCAACATATTTTGTGGCACAACAATGGCCCTTTTGTCCACCAGGAATGTAATTATTCTGTGCAACAACATCAATCTCCAATTTTGCCGTTTTGGAAGTGTAAAAAGTTTTGATTTTGTGGGGGAATAAACTTTTTTTTTTATCTGCAAGAAGATGAAGTTGTCACATTCAAATGCAGAATAGCAGATTCAGCTAAGCTATATTGTTAACATAGATTTATCTTCTCCATTTTGATCATGCATGCTTCTAGATTGATTTAGTATTCATGTAACAACCTTAAAAACTATTCATTTTTGTGATGGAGGTAGGGGGTGGAACTGCATCATTGCACAGGAAAGGCATTAGCTGTGATATGATAGTGCAGTTATAAGTTTAATAGAATTCATTAGAATTAAAAATAGAGTTGAGAAATCCTGGTAAAACCTCCAGCCTAGTGAACAAACTTTCTCTCTCAATTAAAATTTCCCAAGCTTTTCAGTTTAGTGAAGGCTTAATTTTATAATCTATGCATAATTGGAAAACAAACACTAAAATGTCACATTTTGCACTGGCTCTCAATCTCTCTCTCTGTTCTATCCCTCACTGGTTTCAAATGGAAAATATCAGAATTCTCCAGCAATCACGTGTGCTGTTATTGGTGGTGTTCACCAGGGTTCCCTGTCCCTCCCTGATTGTGCTGCTTTGAGGTTAAAACCCAGTTCCACTAAAGTTACTGCCTACTGATTTCATTTGGATGTTCTGACCACTGGATAGTGAGGGGACAATTTTGGGACAGCAACACCATGAAATTTAAATACCCCAGTCTGTCAAGCATGTCAAAAACACAGACCTCATCCAGGTCTTATTAGACTTTAACATGTTCGAATTAAACACAATTGTGAGAAGTCACTTGAGCTGATGGGATGCTGACCTCAACTGACTAGTCAGAATAGACAAGGCGAAAGATGTTGAGCATCATGTCAGCTAGTCTTAGTGAAGTCTTTGTCTCAGTAGGGTTTAATCTTGGCTCACTGACATAACCCTGAGCAAGATATAAGTATTTATATCAAAGACATCCCTGAAATTAATGAACAACAAATTATTTACAGGAAAGAGAAGACTCCAATTTTAATCTCCTTAGTATGGAGTTTGCCTTATTATGTATTGCCTTATGGAATATTGCCTAGTCTGGAGACTTTATTAATAAAAGATACAAGCAAATTAGACTTAATGTGTATTACTAATGATATTAACAAAGCTGATATTTAAATATATATTAAAAACCAGTTGTTTTTCTTAGAGCACTGATTCTTGTCTCATTAATATAAAAAAAAATATTAAGCAACAGAAGCCAGGCATTTGGGAAGCCAACATTCCTGAAAAAAAGGAAAATTTGAGCAGAAGGAAAAAGAAATAGATGATTTCCGAGTTTTACTAGTATTTAGGGCTTGATTCTGTCACCCTTACTCACATAGAGTAGCATTTCACTTCTGTGAAAAGTCAACAGAAATCAAGGAGCTGCTTGTGGAGTTAAGATACTACTCTATGTAAAGAAGGGTAGAAGAATCTGGCTCTTAATTTATTTCCACCCATGTGATTTTCATTTAAATACCAAAAAAAAACCACACCCCTATACATATACAGAATATAAATTGCTTGTGAAATTACACCTTTTAAAAAGTAAGTAAAAAAAGAGGACACGTTAAGTGTTTGCTAAATATAAGATTCTGTATGGAATAATATACAGCCGCCAAATACAATTGTTGTTTGGTTTACACATGAATTATGATTTCCTTCATTGCAAAAGTTTTCCACCTGGAAAAAGGAAATTTTTCACTGTTTTGTAAAAAGAGTGGCACAGCAAAATTTGTCATTTTCACTTCACTTTTTTCCCCAAGGCATGATTGCAATGCCCAGCATTCAAAAGAGAGAGCCTTCAGGGGGTGTGGGGGAGAGAAGGGCATAGATAAACCATAAGATGTAATTTATAATGCAGGAATGTACATTCATATAGCACTTTCTGCACAATAATCATTTACAACAGACGCAAAGGACAGGAACAAATTTATTTATAATGTAATGGTTTTGGTTTAGTTTGTGTAATCATGTCTCCCTCTAGTGGCTCTAGTACACCTAAATGATGGAGCCTGTGTTTTTGGTGCTGAAAATTCTGGGTTCAGTTCACATTAGCAATCATCATCTCTGTATGTGTATATGGCCATGTTCATTATGAAATGTTTCAGATACTGTTGTTCAAATAAGCATTGGATGGTTTTACCCAGGGCTTACCCAGAGTCTTAAAATCTTTTAATATTTAGACATCACAAATTATATTGAAACAGACATGCAGCTACTATGCTTAACATTTTCTATCAGACTGAGAAATATTAGCAGTGCTACCAATATTTTTCATTATATGTGTTTTGCTTTATCTTTAATTACATTGGTTGCACTTCAAGTCTCTACCATTTTTAGAGATTCTTCCATTTAGAGAGATATCTCTTAAAACAATTGTTAAGTTCTGCATGATAGTTACAAAGGTAACGACTACATCATGTTGTTGATGAGCAAGTGAAACTAATGTGGATAATTGGTGTCTGGTATGATAAGGATCACTTTCTTAATTCCTCAAAAATTGCATTATATTTTTTAAGGGATAGGTGAGGACTGACAGAGATGAAGTCTAAATGCTATTGTAAATCCTAGTTCTCAAATATATTTTAAAGTAGGATTTTAAGGAACTCGCTGTCATAGTCAATAAAGAATGAAAAAGCACTACATTCAACACAGAGAACAATGAAGATGATTAAAGCAGTGAAATTAGCAAATGAAGGCATTCCTGCTGTGTCGTCAGTGTCCAGGATATTCAAATAGCAGGGTAGGAAACAAGATCAGATGTTTAACAAATAAAGGGTCAGTGACTTTGAACTATGCAAGTTTCCACTAGCTGAGGATTTAGCCCAAAAGGGGCTCGTTCTCCTTCCACTGAAGCCAAAAATAGTTTTATCATTATCTTCAACGGGGGCACAATCAAATCCATGAATTTGATCGGAAAAAGTGAGACACAAAATCATGTTTTATCACCAAAAATATTAAAATTGTTAACCAAAAACAGAAAACTGCAAATATAAACACATTCTTCAGAAAATACGATTTGCAAAAGATATTTTAATCTTTTTTTTAATATTGGAGAAAATACATAATTCCCTTCAGATTACAAATGATGTTTGCTAGAAAGTCAGTGCTAAAGCAGATAAAATCAACCATAATACAAATGTAAGTCTAGTAAAAATAATTCTTTATAGAGGTGAAAAATTTGAAAATTATAAACACAATAAATATAATAGCTGAAAACACCACATACTATAGCTTTCTTGTTTAACAATGACTTTGATTAAAATGTTTGGTGAGATCAGGAGAAAAATCAGGCTTTAATCTATAAAAATTCAGAAATCCAATCAATAGACAGGAAGTTTCACATTTCCATAAATTTGACTGTTAAAAAAAAACACATAAATGAGTCATTGTCAGCACTTCTCAGGGAATGATAAGGCAAATCAGGCACCTAGCTAACTTTTCTTTCTGTTACACTATGTTTTCATCCTCTTTTCCTGAATGAAAAATAATGTGAATAGACAAAACAAGCAATAAAGAGTGCAGAGAAGGAAGATTGACAGGACAAAAGACAAGCTGCTCTTTCTTCCCTCTCCCAACCACTTCCTTCCTTTTCATATCATTTATGCACCCCATATCCTCACCCAGATTTTATTATTCTTCCTGCTTCCCTTCCAAAAAAATCCAACCAACTTCTAGGTTCATCCTGATTTCCCGTGTGTACTTCACATGACCCCCCCACCCCCACATGTTCCTCCATGAGTCTAGCCCAGTGACTCACAGCAGGGAGAGGTTTAGCTCCTCTAGTCATATGCTAGCTCCCTGGTTAGCAGTGTGCTACAAGGCATTCAGAGATTTATCATCCCCCTGGCAGTTGTCCAAGACATTCTGCTGTGGAGGCCTGACGCATGTTCTCGAGTCCTGATTGAGTACATACACAAGTGACAAGTATTACACCTTATCAAACTGTGCAGCATACATTCCCAGTGCTATCGTCTAACCCAGAATTGGTGCACAGAAGGACAGGTGCATAATTATGCCCCAACAAAACCATGGCACCAAAGCAACTTTGATGTTATTCCCCCATAGCCTTTGCACTCAAGAAACACAAGCAGTGGTATTTTGGCTGCCACCTACATGGATGTATAGGAGCATTATGGCTTATTGCACCCTCTCCCCATCTCGCACACGCAAAATTCTAACCATGGGTATTTAGGAAGATGACCAGTGTTGGTCAGATCACATGCCAATTCTTGGAGCCCAGGAGGTCTCCATGGCTTCTTGGCATGATTGCTGGCAGCCATTGCACTTTGACTCTAACTACGAGACGTGATTCTGTGCCTGGTATTGGTTTGAAAGTTAAAAATATGAACTGATAGCTGAGAGAAACAGCAGTCAAGAGACCTAGGCAAGGGATATATTTTGAGGTGTCATCTGAAAATAGAGAAAACAATACATGAAGGGATACATGAAAGCATTTCTAGGTGGCAGGTGCTGTAGAGGAGAAGGTTCTCATATTTAGGGGAACAGAGACGCAGCTTGTGCTGAATAAGCAAAGAGGTGAGAAGAAGACAAAATGACCTTATTCTGCAATCCGCTCCCACAGAAGCTGATTGGAGTTTCATCATTGGCTTCAATAGGAGTAGGATTGGACCCAGGTTCTCTTAGCTAGGAGGACGCATATCCATGGAGAATATTAACAAGTCTTTTATGTCTATATATTAAGTCTGTATATTAACAAGTCACTATGATGTGATTGGAATAAAAGAGACTTGGTGGGGTAACTCACATGACTGGAGCACTGTCATGGAGGGGTATAAACTGTTCAGGAAGGACAGGTGGAGGAGTTGCACTGTATGTAAGAGAGCAGTATGATTGCTCAAAGCTCCAGTATGAAACTAGAGAAAAACCTGTTGAGAGTCTTTGGGTTAAGTTTAGAACCGAGAACAACAAGGGTGATGTCATGGTGGGGGTGTGCTATAGACCACCAGACCAGGAGGATGAGGTAGACGACGCTTTCTTTGGACAATTAACTGAAGTTTCCAGAACACAGGCCCTAGTTCTAATGGGGGACTTCAATCACGCTGACATCTGCTGGGAGAGTAATACAGCAGTGCACAGACAATCCAGGAAGTTTTTGGAGAGTGTCGGGGACAACTTCCTGGTGCAACTACTGGAGGAACCAACCAGGGGCCATTCTCCTCTTGACCTGCTGCTTACAAACAGGGAAGAATTGGTAGGGGAAGTAGAAGTGGGTGGCAACCTGGGCAGCAGTGACCATGAGATGGTTGAGTTTAGGATCCTCACAAAAGGAAGAAAGGAGAGTAGCAAAATACGGACCCTGGACTTCAGAAAAGCAGACTTTGAGGAATATAAAAATATTGCTTGAGCTTGCAGGGGTGTAATCAGGAAGGCCAAAACACAACTGGAGATGCAGCTAGCAAGGGATGTGAAGGGTAACAAGAAGGGTTTCTACAGGTATGTTAGCAACAAGAAAAAGGTCAGGGAAAGTGTGGGACCCTTAATGAATGGGGGAGGCAACCTAGTGACAGATGATGTGGAAAAAGCTGAAGTACTCAATGCTTTTTTTGCCTCAGTCTTCACAGACAAGGTCAGCTCCCAGACTGCTGTCCTTGGCAACACAGTATGGGGAGGAGGTGAGTAGCCCTCAGTGGTGAAAGAACAGGTTAAGGACTATTTAGAAAAGCTGGACATGCACAAATCCATGGGTCCAGATCTAATGCATCCGAGGGTGCTGAGGGAATTGGCTGATGTGATTGCAGAGCCATTGGCCATTATCTTTGAAAACTCTTGGTGATCGGGGGAGGTCCTGGATGACTGGAAAAAGGCTAATGTAGTGCCCATCTTTAAAAAAGGGAAGAAGGAGGATCTGGGGAACTACAGGCCAGTCAGCCTCACCTCAGTCCCTGGAAAAATCATGGAGCAGGTCCTCAAAGAAACCATTTTGAAGCACTAGGAGGAGAAGAAGGTGATCAGGAACAGTCAACATGGATTCACCACAGGCAAGTCATGCCTGACCAACCTGATTGCCTTCTATGATGAGATAACTGATTCTGTGGATATGGGGAAAGCAGGGGACGTGATATATCTTGAGTTTAGCAAACCTTTTGATACGGTCTCCCACAGTATTCTTGCCAGCAAGTTAAAAAAGTATGGATTGGATGAATGGACGATAAGGTGGATAGAAAGCTGGCAAGGTTGTTGGACTCAAAGGGTAGTGATCAACGGCTCGATGTCTAGTTGGCAGCCGCTATCAAGCGGAGTGCCCCAGGGGCCGGTCCTGGGGCCAGTTTTGTTCAACATCTTTATTAATGATCTGGATGATGGGATGGATTGCAACCTCAGCAAGTTTATAGATTACATTAAGGTTGGGGGAGGGGTAGATATGCTGGAGGGTAGGGATAGAATCCAAAGTGACCTAGACAAATTGGAGGATTGGGCCAAAAGAAATCTGATGAGGTTCAACAAGGACAAGTGCAGAGTCCTGAACTTAGGAAGGAAGAATCCCATGTACTGCTACAGGCTGGGGACTGACTGGCTAAGCAGCAGTTCTGTAGAAAAGGACCTGGGGATTACAGTGGATGAGAAGCTTGATATGAGTCAGTAGTGTGCCCTTGTTGCCAAGAAGGCTAACTGCATATTGGGCTGAATTAGTGGAAGAATTGCCAGCAGATTGAAAGAAGTGATTATTCCCCTCTATTCGGCACTGGTGAAGCCACATCTGGAGTACTGCATCCAGTTTTGGGCCCCCCACTATAGAAAGGATGTGGACAAATTGGAGAAAGTCCAGTGGAGGGCAATGAAAATGATAAGGGGGCTGGGGCACATGACTTATGAGGAGAGGCTGAGGGAACTGGGCTTGTTTAGTCTGCAGAAGAGAAGAGTGAGGCAGGATTTGATAGCAGCCTTCAACTACCTGAAGGGGGGTTCCAAAGAGGATGGCGCTCGGCTATTCTCAGTGGTGGCAGATGACAGAACAAGGAGCAATGGTCTCAAGTTGCAGTGGGGGAGGTCTAGGTTGGATATTAGGAAACACTATTTCACTAGGATGGTAGTGAAGCACTGGAATGGGTTACCTAGGGAGGTGGTGAAATCTCCATCCTTAGAGGTTTTTAAGGCCCGGCTTGACAAAGCCCTGGCTGGGATGATTTAGTTGGTGTTGGTCTTGCTTTGAGCAGGGGGTTGGACTAGATGACCACCTGAGGTCTCTTCCAATCCTAATCTTCTATGATTCTATGATTCTAAGTCTATTTTGAATTGAATGCTGAGACAGTGTCATTTTAGGACAGGCTCCTAAGGCTCTGCTTCTTGGAATATGTTTTAAAGCAGGCAGTTTCATGTTTCTGTACATGTGGGGTGCTGCAGAACAGGACCTTGGAAAGACACCACACAGCAAAGGGAGTTGCAGAATCCAACACAAATAGTTTAAATCCACACATTTTGTTTTAATTATTAATAGCTTGTTGGAGGGTTATGTAGGAAGAGTGCTCCTGTTAATTAGATGCAGAGGTGTAGGAGAGGAGAATGGATCAATCTATGTAATTATGGCCTCAATCATCACAATACCTGAGCAACTTACACTCAATGTACTTATACATACCATCCCTCTGTAGTAGGAAGTACCATCCCTGTTTTACAGATGGGGAAGTGAGACACAGGGAAGAACACTTGCCCAAGGTCACACAGAAAGGAACTGAACCTAGATCTGCAGAATTTCAGTCCATTGTCTTATTCACTAGACTAGCTATACTCAGACTTTGGTGGTTCGGGAGCCAAATTAGTGATCAACATTACCCAGAGGAGCCACAGTAGTGTGAATTCATTGTTTCATTTACTATAGTACTATATATTCATATTTAAACGGTTTTGACAGGGGAAATATTTAGTTTTTATATATTATTCTCAAAGCAAAATGAGTAATAATAAAAAGTATTATTTCATCAACAATTGGTTAATAGCATATTAAAAGCATCCTGATTTGGTAAGAATTAAATCACACACTCTTTTAATATGTGCTGCAAAGAGCCCAGGAGACACATTGAGCCACTTGCGGCTCCCAAGTTTCAGTCGGAGTATCACTGCACTAGGCTATCTCCTATGCACTTGGAGAACTGGCCTGGGACTCTGGAAAGCTGGATTCTCTTTTTGGCTCTGCCACTGGCCTTGGGCAAGTTACTTAACTTCTGTGCCTCAGTTTTCTCGTGTGTAAAATGCGAATGAGGCTATTGCCCTCCTTTGTGAAGTGCTCTGAGATCTACTGATAACAAGTGCTATTTAATAGTTAGACCATCCTACATAGTGTAAGAATTAAAGAAAAACGTATTTTTCTCTCACAATTCCAGAAGAGGGTAAACAGTCTATTTGCCCAGATTAGTTAACAATAAGAGACCATGTGGAAGGCTTTTCTTGTTATATTTTGGGCTCCATACTATATGTGGAACGTTCTCTATAGCAGTACATTAAAGAGTACACATACCAAAAGGGACTTTAAAAATAATTATCTTACTTCATTTACAGCTTGCACTTACATGATCCTACTCAGTCAGCATATATTATATTAACACAAATTGAATCAAGGAGAAAGGGAGTATAATTTTGTGTAGTAGTTTGAAATTCTTATGGCATTTCAGCGCGCATGGGACATTGCCATTTGATTTAATTTATACTGCCCTGCACTTTCAATAAAGTCACATACACTTAGGAAATAAACAAAAGAAGAAAAACATTTTTGTCATTGTTACTAAGCATTGCAGCATCTCAGCCCATTAGTACAATGAGCACTGATTTTGATGATATTTTACAGAAAGTTACACCTGTAACAAAGTCCCAAAAAGCATTATATCAGCTAAACATGTCTTTGATTCCCAGAATAGAGTTCTGCATGATTTCATAGGACTGCTACAAAAGAACTAAACAGACTCCTTTGCTAAGTACTATTCAGAACCTGACGCATGAGTATATTTAATTTGAATAGGTTTGCATAGTCATCTGCATCACTGTGTTTTCCTAAATGAACAAAAATACTGCACAATATTTTGGCTGATATCAAACAATTTTTATCCAAGATTCTAAAGTAGTCTTCCAAAAAAAAAAATTCAAACTGTTGTAAGTGGTCCCAACTGAAAGACTGTTAGCCTCAGCTAGCATGCACTTAATCAGACATTTTCTTATGGAGTTGTCACATTTTACAGTCATGCTCTTGCAACTTCTGCTATAGTGTGTCCCAGGCAGCCTTAATGAAGGCAAGGCAGAGAGTAACTAAATGGATGAAAGGTGATGTAGTATACCTTGACAGCTGGATTCATTTTAGGTAGCAAGACAACACTAAACAGAAAAGATTCTAGAGCCAGCAGTGGTTAAAAAGGTGAGTTTGTCCACTCAGATCCTGAACACATGTGAGTCTTAATTATATTGAATGTGTGGTTAAGTTGATTGTAGAGTAACAAAGAGACCTGAGATAATGACCCATTGCTGACTAATGTTCAGGGCCGGCTCTAGGCACGAGGAAACCAAGCACATGCTTAGGGCGGCACATTTTCAGGGGCTGCATTCTGGCAATTATTTATTTATTTATTGCTTCAGGCAGCAAAAACCTAAAACCGGCCCTGGCAGCAGCACGTGGTGTGCGGGGGGACACCCTGGGGCCGCTGCAGTTCACACCCCGGGGGAGCAGCGCCTGCACCTTGTGGCTGGGCCGGGAAGGCTCTGAGCGGGGGACACTTGGGCTGGGGGCCACCCGGCGGGGCACATGGAGCTGCCTGCAGGTGCCGCAGGGCGGCCGCTGCCCAGCAACACAGCCGGGGCTGGGGGAAGCGGCCTGAGCCGCCCAGGGACTGCGGCAGGGCGACCAGAAGCAGCAGCGGGGCCATAGAGGGCGGGGCGCTGCCGTGTGGGGCCCGTGTCCCGCTCTCCAGGGCTCCGCACCCTCTGGGGCTACCCTGCCCCGGCTCCTCAGCCCCCTGCCGGGGCAGTCCCCCAGCTCTGCCCTCCCAGGTCCCGGCCGGTTTTGGAGGCGAGAACCCTGGCTGGAGGGACCCTGGGCTGAGGCACAGCCGGGGAGCCCCACTGCTTACCCCGACCCTACCAGCGCCGGTCCGGCTGGAGGCGAGGGGGGAGCAGGCAGAGTCAGCACTAGTGTGGGGGAGCCCAGGGCTGGGGCGGCAGGGGGTGGGGGAGAGAGCCCAGCGCTGGAGCGGCAGGGGGTGCGGGTCGGGGAGGGCACTGGGGGGGGAGGGGGGAGAGCCCAGTGCTGGGTTGGGGGGGCAGCCAAAATTATTTTTGCTTGGGGCGGCCTGCTAATGTTTACATGTCAGTCCTGCTCCATTTTAACTAGTACTGAAAAAGATTTAGCTTCCAGACTTGTGTAAACAAGACAAAATCAGTTTCAGTTTGAGGGTGAATGTTACACTTTTCTGAGAAACATCACCACCAGGGGCTATTCTATATGGTCTGGATCCAGAAAAACACTTAACCTTAAGGTCTCAGACCACTGACCTCAAATTGCAATTTCTCTTTTACAAAAGGAGCACAGAACATCAGAAAGTTTGGGATTGAAGTGGGTTGTGTGTGTCAGGAATCAGGGATTGCAGCAGGGGCAGTCTGGAAGCAGACCCTGCAGCAGATGATTTCTTTAGCACTGTAACAAGCACAGCTGGTCTGTAGTAGGCTGCCTGTTTGGCTACACTGCTGGATTGGTTGGAAGGGGCAGACTGCACGTTTGCCTGTGACTGTGGCCTGGTCTACACTACCCGCCTGAATCGGCGGGTAGAAATCGATCTCTTGGGGATCGACTTATCGCGTCTCGTCAGGACGCGACAATCGATCCCCGAATCGACGCGCTTACTCCACCAGCGGAGGTGGGAGTAAGCGCCGTCGATTGGGAGCCGCGGCAGTCGATTTTGCCGCCGTCCTCACAACAGGGTAAGTCGGATCTGATACGTCGAATTCAGCTACGCGAATTTGCGTATCTTAAATCGACCCCCCCCTGTAGTGTAGATGTAGCCTGTGATAGCTCTTTCTCCTGTTTTGCCTCACTATAGGCATCCTGGTTCTGTGCCTTGTCTGATTCCTGACTTCTAACACTGGTTTTGACTCTAGGTGCCTGGTCTAACCAGCAGTATTGACAGCCTATGTCCTGGTGAGTTTGATTTCAGGAGATAAATTGATGGACACAGACAAGATTATATAAGTATGTGCAATTCCTTCACTAGGACTAAACTACCTATTTACTTAAAGTTAAGTATGCACTTAAGTACTTTATTGTTACACAGCTGTCTGGGTCCCCTTCCTGCCAGACACCAGTAGAGCAGGGGAGAAAATAGATTTTCCATCCCACAAAAAGCATCAAGTTTTCAATTTTTTTCAATCCCAAGTCTTCCATATTTTTTGCAAACCAAAAGTCTGATTTTTTTTAGTTTGCTTCAAACAATGTTTTCATTTCAATATTTCTAAAACACTTTGTTTTGATTTCAACCATTTTTAAAGTTATTTTTGTATAATTAGCTTAAATTTTGAAATGAAAAATCATTTCAACCTGGAAAACAGGATTTTGTTTTGAGAATATTGAAACAAAACTTTTTGACAATTGACACTTTTTTCCAATCTTTCCTGTGTTGAAAAATCCCACAAGAAGCACTGAAAAAAAATGTTTAGCTGAAAAATTCCCAACCATGTTTAGTCATCATTCTGTTGTAATTGGACCAAACCACTGGATCCCATGTGCTTCCAAGCCAAAGTAAAGTTCCTGTTTCTAACTCTGTGCCTCCAAGGCACACAATTCCTGTGCAGCCATCCTGTCTGGCCTTCTGCCTTGGGACGTGGGAGTCCGCAATACAATTGCCCTAGGCTCTGAAAAAAGTGCTTTGACCTCCCCAGTTGCTTGTGTATGCTCTTTGAGTCTACCACCATGAACTATCTGAATTATAGAGAACTCTTCAGGGACTACATAACAGGTAAAAGGAAGAACAGAGGCTGTGCAAAGGACTTTCAGAAAACAAGTAACGTTTACTCGCAAAGCATAGATGAATAACAGATCTTTAGACAAAACAACAAATCAAGTGGGGTCCCGCAGGGATCAGTTCTGGGTCCAGTTCTGTTCAGTGATTTAGATCAGTGGTTCCCAAACTTGTTCCGCCGCTTCTGCAGGAAAAGCCCCTGGCAGGCCGGGCCGGTTTGTGTACCTGCCGCGTCCGCAGGTTCGGTCGATCACGGCTCCCAGTGGCCACGGTTCACTGCTCCAGGCCAATGGGAGCTGCTGGAATTTAATGGCAGCCTTCTCAGAAGGAAGCACCTTGGAACAATAGGTTGGCTCAAGCCTATGAGAACCCACTTTGATCCTACTACTCCTCAGGGAGCTGTTGATTGGAGAGTGGAAAATCCCCAGATGCAGGACAAAGAAACCAAGGTGTTTAATCTAGCTCTTAACAACCATAGAGGCTGGATAGGAGGGGAAAGATTATAAAGCCACACAGGAAGCTTTGGGCAGGAGACAGAAAGAGACAGGAAGGCTCATAGCAAGAGGTTCCTGTTTTACTGCAGACCAGCCAAGGTCAGAGAAGGCTAACTGACCTAGAAAGGGGCTCCATTTTTCTAAAGAGAACTCCTGCAGCTGTAGGGGGAGGATCCTGGATACTCTGCAAGTCCAGAGAACTCTCCAGAATGGTGAAGAAACTGAGGCAGGGAAAATGTGTACATCATTTTGTCTAGATTAATGTATCTGTCATGCCATTAAATAAAATGATGCTCTAGAATCCTGTGCAAAGCCTATGTATTGTGTGTTACACCTGTCACATGCCCCTGAAGAGTTAACTTGTGAATCCAGAGTGCCCATAAGGGTGGAATTCTGGGAGAGGATGTGTTTAAACTGTGCGGGAGTCTCAGGGGTCAGCGCTGGTCCCAGGACCTTAGGGCAGTTGGACTGTGGAGCTGCAGGTCTCAGAAGGGGGTGCTAAACAGAGGATCTGCACTTAGAGTGTATCTAGAGACCCCAAACCAGGGGCAATGCCTAGACGCTGTTCAGACTCTGGAGCACAGTTGCCAACTTTCATGCTTGCCAGGAGCCGATCAAAAAAAAAAAAAAAAGAACAACAAGCTGCAACAAGCAACAAGCTACAAGCCAAAAACTAGCCAACAAGCAACTCACAAGCAATTAACTCAAAAACAGGCCCAATTTCTGCATTTTTCCCCTCGGGTTTGGCATGTCTGCTTTAAATCCCACAGGATTCAGTGGTTGGGACCTTCACACAGTCTGGTAACAAGTTGTGTCACAGGTTGCTATACCATAAATTTGCAGCTGAGACACAGCTCTACCTCAACTTTTCATTTGACATAGATGGTAGAGTATCTCCGTTTACCCAATATCTGGTTGTGCTAGGGTCTTGGATGAGAGTGAGATGGGCTCAGACAAATCTCGAAAGGATGGAACTATTTTGGCTGGTTTGTTGGGTGGATGGTTGAAGCATTATGGAAAATCCCAATATAGCTGAAAAGGAAGTGGTAACTTTATGGGTTTTTGAGCTATCCTACAAAATAGTGCAGAGAATTGTATCCTTGATATATAATTCTAAAGGATTGTTAAAATAACCATTAGGAAAGATCTCATTTTTCATAATGTTCTATAGGTTTTTATAATCACTTCTGGGTTTTTTTTTTTTTAATCTGTAGAATTTGTTGCCAGGATTGTCATTCTGTGTGTCACTTTGAAGACTAGAATGTCTGAATCAGAGACAGAAACAGCTACAAGCAAGTTTAAGAGCTCTTTTGGTTCAAAATATCACCAGGTTCAATCATCACTGGGATTCACAGTCTGTTACCATCCAATTTTTAAGTTCTTAGGAATTCTGGTTTTACAAATTACACCCGTGCAGTGTACAGCTATTGTAAGGCATGTATCTAGACCATTGTGATGTTGGAGGCAAATCAACCAATCACCACCCTTAGTCTGCAGCTAATGTGAAAGCAACAATTTAATTGGTTATATGAGGAAGACACAGGGGCGGCTCTATGTTTTTTGCCACCCCAAGCACGGCAGTCAGGCGCCTTCTGCGGCGTGCCTGCGGGCGGTCCGCGGTCACGCGGATTCGGCGGTGTTTCTGCGGGTGATCTGCTGGTCCCGTGGCTTTGGCGTACCCGCCGCCAAATTGCCGCCAAAACCGCGGGACCGGCGGACCTCCCGCAGGCACACCGCTGAAGGCCGCCCGCCTGACTGCCGCCCTCACAGTGACCGGCAGGCCGCCCCCCGCAGCTTGCTGCCCCAGGCACGCGCTTGCTGCACTGGCGCCTGGAGCCGCCCCTGGGAAGACAGCACAGATGGTTGATAACTGTTCCACGTGGTTTCAGCTATTAATATCTACATAAACCTGCCAGTTTTAGTGCTGTACAATTCTATATATTTCTTTTCCATAAGAGAAGGACAGAATGTTATGATGCAAATCTGCAACTCAGTGGTGTCTGGCAAACCTTTGGCTAGCCTGAATGCCTTCATTCCTGCTCACACAACCTGACATTCCCAAGCAGGGACCAGAATCCTCCCTCCAGTCATAGCTCATATTGTGCATCTCACTATTCCCCTACACAATCTCAAACCTAGAGCTGAGGGAGAGGGATGATTAGAATCCACATTTTACCCCAGGGGTGAGAGCCCTAATCACCAGGATATAAGCTTGTTCTCGCTCACTCTCTCTGCTTGGCACAATGAATATTAAGTATTTCTACAAAGTGGAAGAGCTTCTAGTGGAGAAATGGAGAACAACCCTTCCCCCAGTCCAGATGTAGTATGGTCTGAGTTCAAGTTCCTGCTCTATGGGGATTCAACCCTGGGTCTCCTGCATCCCTGGTAAGTGCTCTAACCATAACCGGAGATAAAGGTTATAGGGGATGGACCAACACACACACAGGCTCCTGATCAGAAGTGAACTTTTCCAATTTGCTGACAAATTCCAAACATTTTCAGAACCAAACCAAACATTTCCCCAGATTTCTTTGGTTTGCTGACCCAACCAAAAAAATCTATTACTCGCCCACCTGTACTCCAATCTCCTTTCACTTTCTGGGTGCAAGTGGGCAACCTGCTCCACTGAAGGTTTTTACCCTGGATGTGTGTATTTGTATGACACTGCTTTGAACCTTGGTGAAACAAACATTTCTATTTCTGTTTGCTGAAGCTATACTGAGTGGGAGGAATAGCTCAGTGGTTTGAGCATTGGAGTTTAATCCTTGAAGGGGCCATTTAGGGATCTGGGGCAAAAATCTGTTGGTACTTGGTCCTGCTGTGAAGACAGAGGACTGGACTTGATGATCTCTTTAAGGTCCCTCCCAGTTCTATGAGATAAATAAAAAAAATAGTAAGGTTTTGCAGCATTGTACACTTGAACCTTCTGAGAACTTTCCATTGGTAGTAAACAGGATAAAATGAACAAAAGTAAATGTGAATCATCTGTAGTGTTCTGTTTAAAGGTATTGGGCATAACAAGTGATTTGAAAAGCTAACTACAGAATGATGATGGAAACAATTATAGAGGGCTACTTAACAGTACTGTGTGATATGAATACAGGGACACTTGGCTGGAATCACATTATTAATAAAGAATAGGATTTATCAGAGAAACCCTAATTAGACAGTGTATTGCGAACCACCACTAGAAGGAACAAGGGGACCCTATCGCAAACCACATTTGACTTACTGACTTACTGCTGCTGTCTGTCAGTCAGTGTGTACTCACATATAAATCAATTTTACTTAGGTCAGCTCAACCTCTTGATGTTCTGCAATGCAGCTGTTTTAGCAGTGTGGAAAAAATAGCATATAGCTAGAGTTGCAAATGACATAATGATTTTAAGGACTTGAACCTGAAGGGAAAACAAACAACTTTTAACCACTGTTCAAACTTTTGACACATATCCATTGCTAAAATGTATGGCATGGTATATGCCAAAATGAAAACCTTAAGAACTTTAATCTGTCAAATAATGAGGATCAACTATTACAGCTAAAGATGCACTAATCACAATTTCTGGAGTACGGGTATTGTCCTGCACTGGTGTCAGAAATAAGGTCAAGAAAACCAAATGGCTTAGGAAGCAGGGATTCTCAAACTTTAAGACTTAGCTCACCACACCCAAGACTCAGAAGTACTTGAACCTTGCAATTTTTAAATCAGTACAGTTATAATGGATTCTTATTCTGATAAACCAAACAACAATTTGCTTGATTTCAACCAGTGTTCCACTGTGCTAAACTCTTGGTTGTCCCTGTCCTTGTGATGTTTACAGAACTGTGTTTCCTAGTTTTGCCTCAGGAGGAGCAGGGCTAGGAACAAGCAGGAGCTATCGCAGCCCTGGGTGAATACTTTGAGCAGCAGCTGAACTGCTGCTGATGGGCTTAAGAGCAGGCTTTCTGACTCTTCCCACTAATCAGGTAGTCTACTGAAGGCAGGGTTGTCAACTTTCTAATCGCACAAAACTCAACACCCTTGCCCCACTCCCTGCTCCGCCCCTTCTCTGAGGCCCTGCCCCCAAGCACTCCATCCCCCCCTCCTTCACTCACTTTCACTGGGCTGGGGCAGGGGGTTGGATGCAGGAGGGGATGAGGGCTCTGGCTGGGGTGCAGGCTCTGGGGTGGGATCAGAAATGAGGGGTTCTGGGTGAGGGAGGGGGCTCCATGCTGGGGCTGAGGGGTTTGGAGTGTGGGAGCAAGCTGAGGGCTGGGGCAGAAGGTTGGGGTGTGGGAGGGTGTGCGGACTCTGGCTGGCAGTGTGGGCTCTGGGGTGTGGCCAAGGATGAGGAGTTTGGGGTGCAGGGAGCTCAGGGCTGGGGCAGGGGGTTAGGGTGCAGGCTCTGGGGTGGGGCCAGGCATGAGGGGTTTGGGGTGCAGGAGGGGGCTCAGGGCTGGGGCAGGAGGTTGGGGGGAAGGCTCTGGGAGGGAGTTTGGGTGTGGGAGGGGGAGCAGGCTCCGGGATGGGACTCAGGAATGGGGCAGGGGTTGGGGTGCGGGCTCTGGGAGGGAGTTAGGGGGCGGGAGGGGGTTCCAACCTGGGGAAGGGGGGTTGGGTGTGGGAGGAGGTTCAGGGTTCGGGATCCAGCCGGGTGGTGCTTACCTCAGGCAGCTCCCGGTTGCTAGTGCAGTGGGCCTAAGGCAGGCTCTCTACCTGCCCTGGCTCTGTGCTGCTACCAGAAGCAGATGGCATGTCCAGCCCCTAGGCAGAGGCACGTCCAGGCGGCTCTGCGTGGAACATGCTGCCCGTGCCCACAGGCACCGCCCCAGCAGCTCCCGTTGCCCACAGTTCCTGGCAAATGGGAGCTGCAAAGCCAATGCTTGGGGTGGAGGCAGCATGTGGAGCTTCCTTGATCGCAACTGTGCCTTGGAGCTGCAGGGACATGCCAGCCACTTCCAGAAGCTGCACAGTCAGGGCAGGCAAGGATCCTGCCTTAGCCCCACTGCACTGCTGACCCGATTTTTAATGGGTCCCTTTTTGACTGGGTGTTCCAGCCAAAAAACAGATGCCTGGCAACCATAATGGAAGGCTGACTGTGTTTGCTGCCTGGAGACTGGCTCTGCTGCAGGCCCTTGTTCCTGACACCTAGTACATGTGGATGAAAATTCAAGTTTATGCAGTCAAATTCACAGCTGGTGTTCATTGTTCATTGCAGTTACTGAAGCTATGCTAATTTACACTAACAGAGGACCTGGCCTATAAACTGAAGCTAAGCCAGAGTCCACTGTGCAAGTAGCATGTTGTCAGAGCAAAAATGAGCAAAGTACAGTTGAAAATTAGCCTTACAGTTTGCTCTGTTCATTAATCCAAGTAAAATGAATGGGGTCATTTGGAGCTGAAATGTTAGAAGAGGAATTTAACTATCTTTCTGGAAATCAGGAACAAGCTAACTCCGAAAGCATCTTGTCTGATGGTTGAGGATTGCCATAGACACAACAGTGACAATAGATAGCTATGCTTCTAATATTGCTTTTGCACCTGCAAAACATTGTGTAAATATCTAGAGAAAAAAATGACAAAAAGTCATATTAAAGGATAATAAATTAAGCAACTGTTGGTGAAAGAGACAAGCTTTTGGATCTTGAAAAGTGTGTTGACCATCGTAGCAGTGGGAAACAACAGATGCAAAACCTGTAGAAATATCTCCAATGCTACAATGATCACCAACACCCACAGCACACTTTAAGATCCATTGATCCTACACTTGCCTATCATAACATGTGGTGTACCTCATCCAGTGTACTAACGGTCCCAGTAACAACTGCATGAGTGAAATCAATCAGTACTTTCTTGAATGAACTCACACGGGGGTACTGGAAAGGAGGGTCGAGGGGGCCATGGTCCCATCACTTTTAAAAGTTGGAGGGTTATCCCCTCCCACTTTTTAACCGTCCGTAAGGGCAAACGATGGGAAAGGGGGCGGAGAGGAGCAAGCGGGGGTGGAGGCTTTGGATAGGGCCACTGTTCAGGGGTTGGTGCCTCCTCCCACACTTTTAGGGAGCGTCTGCTGCTCATGAACTCTCACAGAAAAACAATAAAAGACAAAAACACCCTATCACTTGTGGGTGAACACTTTTCACAAAGCGATCACTCTGTATGTGACCTCTCAGTCCTCATCCTCAATGCAAACCTGCACAACACCTTCAAAAGATGAGCCTGGGACCTTAAATTCATAACCTTTTAGATACTAAAAATCATGACCTGAAGATTGAGACTGGATTTATGGTTTATTACTACAATCTATAACCCACTTAATCCTCGCCCCTCCCCAGATTTTTTCTCCCTCCTGCTCCATGCCTAGAAAGGTGTTAACAGGGAAGTTCACCTTGAAATGTGTTAACTACTTATGCTAAACAACCTGTTCCACCTTTTATTTATCTGTGACACTGGTTACCTTTTCCAGACCTGAAGAAGAGCTCTGTATAAACTCAAAAACTTGTCTCTCTCACCAACAGAAGTTGTTAAAAAAAATTATAAAAAAATATACTACATCACCCATCTTGTGTCTCTAATATCTTGGGACCACCACAGCTACAACATTGCATACAATAAATGAACTGTCATTGCACTTCACAGCTGGTAAATTAACAACTTAACTTTTGCATATGAAGTGTCTGTGCAGGGAAACTGTTCAAGTCGCCATGAACGTGCAGCTCATGTTTTAGCAGGGGCTGCCAAAGTACGCATCACATGGTTTCTCAGTACCATAATTTAACAGCATAGCATTCACAGTAGAGGATTAAGGAACACTTTAAAAAAAATGCCTTTAATTAATGAATCCATGTGTGGCTATGGAGAAGGACTCAGTACAATCTGCCATTTGATGGGACTAGGGGGAAGAATTTATCTTTGTTTCGATCAAGCCTTCTTCTATATGGAGTTGCATGAGGAGTAAATCTTTAGGATAATGAGACCCTTTACAGCATGCCTGGGCCCTAAGGACTGTTTTCTATGTCAAATAGATAATTTATATCTTGCAGGTGCAAGGGCTTCGTTCTTATGAATAAAGATTAGCAGAAGATACTCTTCAAAGACTTGTGCTTGTTTAACTGGAACTCCTGGGGTAGGAAAAAGTTAATATTTTCATTTTAATTAGCAAACAAAATGCTAATAAGGGTAACAATGATCTACAAAATGGAATGCACTGAAAGCTAGAGTTGCAGCAAGTTTCATTTTAAGTACATTTTCTATGTTTTTTTCTTGGTATTTAAATACTTAACAGTGTAGTGTGTAATCACACCAATGCTTCTAGTTCGGCATGATCAGATGGGGGTAACAAGATCAGATTTAATGCTTCAACCTACTGACTGCCACAGGGATCATAAGGGATGTTTTCTCCCTGGTGCAGCATTACACAGTCTGCTAAATGCCTGATGGCTGTTTTCAGTAGCCTTTGAAGTTTCAGGTACTGACTGCTGCTGACGGCAGGATGACTGACCACAGGACAAATATACTATGGTATACAGGTCCTAGACCAGCATTTCTCAAATACAGCCACCATGGCCTCATGCAGCCACAGGAGGATTTTTTTGCAGCCATGACAGCGTCCAAAGCATGGGCAGAGACTGGGGGCAGGGGGCAAAGCAGCAGCCCCTCTCTGCAGCTGTTGCTCTTGAATAGCAGTGAGATGTGCCACCTTGGTATTTGTGCTGGCACTGCCAGCAGGGATCAGTGCTATCTACCACACCCAGCTTCCTCAGGGGCTCTGGGCAGCACCTCTGGAGACACAGGGAGCCGGTGTGCATGGTACCGGAGGTGGCTCTTGTCAGTGAAGGTGGTTGTGGCGCTCACTCGCCGGAGCATTCGGTTGCCAGGGTGCTCCCCTGAGATGCTCCCCTGCTCCTATCAGGCTGGGACACGAGGAGCCTGGGCTGTCTGCAGGTGGCCCGTGAGTTCCCAACCTTTGTCAGAGCAGCCACCAGCAAGAGTTAGTGTCCATACTCTGAGGCCACCAAAAAAAAAATTTGTGAGAACCCCACCTATATTTGTCTCTGCTATCAGAGGGTTGGTTTTTTCCCCCCCAGTTAAATATATTTTGATTATAATATCTTTTGTTAAAAGGGTAACAGATTCTAAACAAAGTCAAAAGATTTAGGTTTAATAAGCCAGAAAATGCTCCTTTTAAATAAATTTCCATAAGTGCTTCATTTCCAAAATAATCTTCTCAAGAGGAAGAGGAAGATAAGAGAATCCACATTTCCAAGGTAAACTCAGATTTTAAAGAGCAGGGTTTTAAACTCCATTTAAATAAGTGAAAGCAGCTTAGGCCATGTTGTCATAGAATCATAGAAGATTAGGGTTGGAAGAGACACTCCATTGTTTGGCACCATGAAGGTTGAGCAGGTGTAAAAAAAAAATGCAGTTTCTCCCATTAAAAGTAAGCAAGCCCTACACAACCATGGTGGCTTATATTGATCCCAAGGCAAAAATCTAGTGCAGCCCACTGAGCATGGCTGCTGGATCCAGATGGTGTCAAAATGCAAATTAGGGAAACGCTACAAGAACAGAGGCAGTGCTGCAGGCTGTCCCTTAGAACGTGTGTATTCCAGCCAGAAGATGTGCAGCCAAACAGACATTTAAAGTGAGAGAGTGAGTGGTTCGCAGAGCATCTGGTGATGTGAGACACAACAGGTTCCAAAGACCGGAGACAAGACAGTCCAATAGATGCCAGACAGTAACTGTGCCCAATAAGCAGCAACAATACCACAGTGCCTCTGTGAAAGCATTTTGGCCATAGCGTGTGCGCACGCTGCTTGTGCCTGTCAGTACTGGGCCTTTTGCCCCAGACATGCTCAGAGGTCTCAGTCCAGATGTTCAGCACTCCTGGCAGACCAGCTCTAACCTGACGGAGTTCAGCAACCCCCAGTGCTCACAGTATCCTGTAGGATGGTGTCTGTAGAGAGATGCCAACAACCTGCTGTACATCTGCCTGAGTCTATACCTTATAGTAGCTGGAGGGGCTGCTGTGTAGGCGCAGCTGCCACAAGACCAGTCTGCTTTGGACAGCATCTGCTGCTGGTTCCGTGAGAACTGTATCCTGTGAGATTCATTTCTACCTTGCCTTGACCTTCTCTGCATAGGAACCTCCATGATTTTTCCTTGGCACTGACAATTTCTATCACCTTTTTCTGCTATTCTGATCTCTTTGACCTTCCTGTCAAGTACTGACTTGTACTTTGTAACTGTTTCTGCATGATTGTTTGTTATTTCTGCTTTCCCCCTCCCGCACACATACTGGGCTACTGCAGAGTAGAATTTTCTTATCTATTTCATTTTTTATTTCAATATTTATTTAGATGAATACAAAACATATTTTAACAAATGCCTATCCAAGGCTCTGGGGGTTCTGGGCAATATTTAAAAATATAATCAATTCTGAGAATTTCCAGGACCATCAATGTAACCTAACCCCACCCCAACCAACAACAGCTAGGCCAAATATAGACAATGATAAATACAACCACCACTACCCCCTCTTTCTACTCTATTCACCACTCTGAAAATTCTCCTATCTCTCCCAAACCCATGGAAAATAGCTCTTCTTTGCAACATGCCCTCTAGATTTGGCTATTTTGGACCAAAGGGTGAGGGTATAGAAAAAATTAATTCCAAACCTGAACTCATCTCATGGAGAATACCATGACAACAGCCCTCCTCTTTATACCAATGGAGCTCAAATTTGAATGCCTTTACTGAAGCAGAATAGCACAAGGTGGAAGACTGTCTCACATACATTATTCCCAGACTATTTATAGCTTCACAGGTCAAAACCAAGACCTTAAACACCACCCAGGAACCAACGGAGAGCTAGTGCAGATCACAGAGCACTGTGCTCATAGCAAGATCCAATAGTTAAGTAGGCTGCTGAAATCTGCAACAGCTGTAGCTTGTGGATAAAGTCAAGGAGCCCTATGTAGAGTACATTACAATAATCTAAGGTAGAGATGACAAAGGCATTGATGACTAACAAAGTAATCCAAATCTGCATCCAAAAGAAACAGTCACAACCTTGTAGCCTGATGTGGATGGAAAAAAAAAAAAGTCCTACCCAGTGCTGCTATATGATCCCCTAAACATTAGCTGGTAATCTAGATTGCAAACTCAGGCAATAAAAGGCAGGCATACGCCCTCTGTCATAGAAGCAGTTATTATCCTCACTGTAATTTCTGATTGTTTCCACCAACCAATGAACATCAGCTAATTGCTGTCTGAGTCTTAGCCAGCTTGCCTCCAGCCTCAGATAGACTCTCCCAGCTAGACAATGGATATGGCAACTGACAGCTTTGGCTAGGTCAGATGAAATGGAGATAAATAGCTGGGTGTCATCACATTCTGACAACACTACAACCCATGTCTCCTCACTGACCCTCCAAATGACCCAACATACATTTTGAGGGGAAAGTAGATGGACCCCTGCAGAATGCTATATAAATGTGTCCTCAAGAAAGAGCAATCACGCATATTTTATGCTTTGAAACCACCCAACAAGTATGACATGGACCCAGACCCATGATCGGTCTCATATATACCTAGTATAGTCTCTTCAGATGACTCAATAGCACCGTGTAGTCAATGACATGGAAGACAGATGATAAATTTAATACTAGCATGAACACCACATCTTCATATAGCAAAGATCATTTGTCATTTTCTCACTAATCTTAACCAAATGTGGATGATTATATACAACACAATGATTGGCTGGATTGTTTCTCTAGCCGTGTTCACCTATATATGGGGTGTTCCACGGCACTTTGTCTTGCACTGCCATCTCTATCTGCATGGATCCACACTCATCCTACAGACATACAATGTGCTTGACTTTCTATGAGCAATTTTTGACAGTTTTCTCCCTTATGCACTTTGTGGCCTCCACTGGAATGACATAGTTTTCAGTGTGGAAATGATAAAGGGAGGAAAGGAGAGATATGGAGTAGGGGAAGGAATCATTAAAATGGCCTAGGTATAAAAGGACCACTTTCAAATAAATTATTGGTTTCATTTTTAATTTCTGACAAGAGCTTACAGCAGTCTTAGTAGTCCAATAGTGTTTAAGAAAAGTTTGCCAAATTTCACCAGTATTAGTTAAATAATCTTTTAGCCAATATTCAACAAGCTCTATAGCTTGCCAAATTCTAATCATTAGATATTTTTGACTAATATCAGATAGATTATTTTCTCTAGCAGTCAATATAAATTTTCCTTGAAATTTGTTCATTTTAGCATGAATGCGGCGGGAAAAGATCCACACTTTGACTATCATGGTATTTACTGAAAATCACAACCTTTATTTCAATATCAAGTTTAATTATTATTTGTATATTTGATTTCTCGTTTTCTTTTTTTGTAAGTGCTGTGGCTTATTCACTTAATACGACATCTAAATTTATAGGGAAAAAAATCAATAGCCTTTAAAGGTTTTGCCCTTTCAGTTAACTGAGCCCCCCAATCATCATTAAGAGTATACTGTGGGGATGTATAGGATTGTTCTTTTAAAATTGAAACCAATCTAAAAATCACATACAATCCTGAATTCCTGACAATCAGCTAGCTTGTCATAGCTAAAACAGCAAATTGCTAAGGAGTCTGATAGTTGCTGTTTCTAAGAACTGGGTTTCAGATATTGTTTATTACAAAATATGCATTCCTCTTTAAGAGAAATATTGATGACAGGCATATGTATAGGTGAAATGAAAGGACAGGTTGAAAAGTATAGATGTGTATGGACTTACTTCAGTGTCCACCATAAAATGCAAGGAACCTAAAAAGCCATTCAAAGGAAACTGATTAAAATGCCAATGCTAATGCAAATGCATACTGAACAAAATTGCTGAAAGGAGAGTAAGTATAAGAGCAAAAGTAGTTTCACTAATTATATGGGACTACTCAAATATTTAAATTTGAGCATTTGTGTAAGTGTTTGTAGGATCAGGACATAAATGCAGAACATAAATGTTATTCACTGTCAAAAACCATTAACACCACAGAGTTAAGGTTGCCCAGCAGTGCCCAGTGTCCTTCCAGAATGTGGACAGTGTCTAAACTTAAGCCTCTGAAAACCAGGAAATACAGTTAAGGTAATGCCTTCCACATCATGCCTCCACCCAATCATAACTTTGTACACAACCCAAGAGTGCCCAAGGGAGATCTTAGGCCGTATCACTCCCTAAGATGTGTGTGGTCAGCAGGGGAGGATGAAAAAGAGCAGTGTTGGGCATATGAAGAAAAAAAGTCTGTTACTGTAAATGTTTATATCGTATATGATTTATGGGGAGGTCCAGCATATGAGTTAGAAATCTCTAGAACATTAATCTAGAACAGTTTTCAGTGGAAAATAATCCAACTATCTTTTCCCTAAATCATACTTAAACTACCTAGCATAGATTTAAATTATTTTCTGGATCACGCATCAGAAGTACTATGAAACATACAAATCCATAGAGTTTGATGTAATTGCTTGCCCATTTTCAGATAACAAATGCAAATTATATTTTATGCAGAATGGTCAAAAGTGAAAACTAAACTAAATATACAATAAAAAACAACCCATCATATGACTAACAGTAGCACCAAATACTTTCAGATTTCATGCAAGCCATAGTATGAGTATAAAAGTATTTTGAACCAATGTTTAATCTGGTATTTCAGCCGTGTTTGCACTTGGCGGGTGGATTTTTTTTTGGGGGGGAGGGATGCATTTTAGTTACTACTACTAAATTGACCAGACGGAAGAAATCAAGATGAATACTGCACACAGAAATCTCTTAGGTATTTATGGAAGAGGAATCCTCACAGATCTTGAAGAAATTGACATGTTTGTATTAATTATCACTATATGCTGATTTGAAAAATCATCAAAAATGTTTAAAGTAATTATTTCTAGTAATCGGTGAGTGGCAGCATTCCCTAACAGACCAAAACCAAACAGGTCTATAGTAATGGAACAGTAATCTTGGAGGTCAATTAAAGCTTTTTTTGTTTGTTTGTTTTTTAAAGATATAAACAAAAGAGTCCAGTATTTTTACATAATGGACGCTTCACCATAGGAAGAATTTAGCAAGATTCAAAAAGGATTTGAGATTTATATCTGAAGATATTATCATAATTAGTGACAAAAATAGGAAGAAATACCAAACCTTATGTTCAGAGCTTAAACTAATAGCTAACTATTAGATCTAACGGGAAGGCAGATGATACCCCATCTGTCTATTCCAGCATTGTTTCTCTGAAGCATCTGGTGCTAGCCACTATTGAAGAAGGGACACTGTTCTAGATGGACTTCAGTCTGATCCAGTCTGACAATTCTTATGTTCCTAATCACTAATGGAGTACATGGATAGAGTAAAAAGTTAAACCTATATTTGAAAATCACTTCTCATTTTACTTACCTGACTGTGAAAGTGTTGGGAAACAGCAAGTGATGCAGCACTCTGGTCACCACAATTACAAGTAGTTTCTCAGGAGTAGTCCTGATTAGGAAGAGCTGTGCCTAGCTGATGGATTGAGACAGGCTGAGGAGAGCCCAAAAGGCTAATTAGCCCATTACCCAAGAGGTAGAAAAATATATAGGAAGGAAGTGTTCTGGGGCAGAGAGAGAGAGAGCAAGAGCAAGAGCAAGAGCAAGCAAGCAAGCAGGCCTAGGAAGGGAAGCAGGCTTTTCAGAGTTAGAGCCAGGAGAGATCTCTCAGAGGAAGATACTTTCTGTCTCCCCCTTCCTTGGCCAAGTGAGCGAAGCATTATATGATATTGTAAATACAGAGTTTGTATAGGTGGTGGGGAGAACAAAGTGAAATAAAACTAGAAGAAGGTCTCCAAGCAGTTTGTTGCTTGTAAAGAGAGAGGAGTGGGACACTGCCCAAGAGGGTAAAAATCTGAGTTCGAGATCTATGTTGCTTGTGCTATAGATGACAGCAAAAGCACTTAAGTACAGCAAAGAAAGCAGCAACTTACAGGTGAAACACAGACCCCTAAACTCAGATCTTACCAGGTTGAAGAAAAGCTCCTTATTTACTTATGTTTAATTTAAAAACAGCAACACACTAATTCTGGTAAGGATTTAAGACTTTAAACAGTATTTCAGGAAGGAGAATTATTTATAAAAAGCTTTTTGGTTCACTTTTAAACATACTAGGAAAACTTCATAGAAAATGGGAGTATCATCTGAGATGACACTGAGGCAAAAACAAACTTCAGCTCTTGGTCATGCCAGGTGCTGGGCACCCCCAAATCCCATTAAAGTCAGTAGGAATCAAGAGTGCTTAGAACCTCACAGGACTGAGCATTCAGGCCTGCTCTACTCCAGTAAAGTACTTCAGTACATACTGTGGTAATACTCACATATTTTAAGCAAGCACATCTGTCTTTATCACCCTGATGGCTCAGAACATCACTGAGCATCTAAAGCCTGCTCCTGCACCTGCTGAAGCCAGAAGGAAAGCTCCCTTTGATGTCAATGGGTGCAGGAGCAGGGCTCTAGAGAATGCCAAAGGATACTGAAGAATTTAAGGACCAGCTGCTGCTCCCATTGATGTTAATGGGGATTTTATCACTGACTTCAATGGGCGTAAGATCGGGCCCTAGTAGTCCGGTTTGTGAGCAACTCATGCAGGATGAACATTCATTCTTTAAAGACCCTGCAAACTTCTATGGATACACTGCAAACATTGAGCCTACATAATTCAAAAAGATAATTGAAGCTATGATAGAATCTCTCCATCTGCAAGATGTATTCCAGTTACTCTACGTGGACGATATGCATTTTCCAGTTTGGTGGATTCTTTTAATTGCTTCTGGTAAATTAAGCCACAGTATTTCACTGACTCAGTCAGCTGCCGCAGATTGGCTGAAAGTGGCAGTAGATAAGACAATGAAAACTAAGAAATTAGGCGTATAAGAAAAATTGTCTTGTAAATTACCCTGCAACCTCTTTGTGTCATAGCAGCACTTCTTGTCAATGCAATCTTTATTAATCAATGCAGACATAGAGAAACATCCTTAATAAATGAAGAAGATGGGAGCTACCTGTCTCTGAAACCCTGCAGCACTGTCAGGAGAATTTATAAGGAACATCAAGTCTGCACTTTTAATTTGAAATGGGAGCAGAGATGCTGTATTTCAACAGTTAAGTGTAATTAGGCGTTATCTTATCTTAAAATACAGGCTATTTCTTTGCTTACTCCTTCTTCCCCACCCCCACTCCCTGAAAATGGTTGGAACTGCTGACTGAAACAATGCACTTTGATTTTAAACAATTCTCTACCTTTTTTTTTTATCATCAGACAAGGTATATGGGAGAATCAGGGAATGATATTGTGACTTCAAATCACAATTCATTCCCTGGCTTGCTCCTGCAATAGGGTAACTTCCCACTGCCCTTTATTTGGGGCAGATTGTAAAGTTATAGTTTTGCTATACATGCATACAAGATGTGCATCTACCACATTTATATGCATAGACCAGTTTGTAAATATCAAGGAGTAGTGTCTGTAACTGTGACAGATATGACAATTTCCTCAAATTTATTTGGGAGATCTTACTGTATTAAGTTTCTATGTCATTGTGGGGCAGAGATTGTATGTAATTCAGTGGCGGAGGGTGACCATAGCCTTCCAAGAACTAAGAACCATGGGTGTGATTAGATCAGGGGTCGGCAACCTCTGTCACGCGGCTCACCAGGGTAAGCACCCTGGCGGGCCGGGCCAGTTTGTTTACCTGCCACGTCCGCAGGTTCGGCCGATCGCGGGTCCCACTGGCCGTGGTTCGCCGCTCCGGGCCAATAGGGGCGGCAGGAAGCCGCGGCCAGCACCTCCCTCGACCCGCGCTGCTTCCCGCAGCCCCCATTGGCCTGGAGCGGTGAACCGCGGGCAGTGGGAGCCGCGATCGGCCGAACCTGCAGAGTGGCGGGTAAACAAACTGGTCCGGCCTGCCAGAGTGCTTACCCTGGCGAGCCGCATGCCTGAGGTTGCCGATCCCTGGATTAGATAAATTCACTCATGTTGTAACACTGCCAGAGAGGTACCATCATCTTAAGTGGCTCACGGATACTGGCTCAGATGGGATTCTCTAGAGACCAAACAGACAAAGAAAGGATTTTTGGATAAATAGACTGATGGGTGACCACTGGTAGGCTTTTAGCATGTATATAGGAAATTTTATTGACTTAAATATATTTTCTCTGTAATGCTTTCACCTTCAGAATGAATGGGTTTGTTTAAAGAGAGATGTGTGGTAATTTATAACTGTGGGGAATTACGCCTCTGAGAAGAAAGCAAAGCATAGATGCTGCTTTGTTTAAGCAGACTGGGTTACTGGGAAGTGTAGGTAGGGAACTATGCAGCCAGGGAACTGTGCAGCCTGGGGGGAAAAAAAAAACTGATCAGGACGGAGAGACACTGGGGTCTTCACCCAACAGAGATGACATCTGAGGAGGAGGGAACCTAGAGTGGCTGCCCTTGCTGAACCATAGAGGGGAAATACAGTTAACCTGAACTGTGACAGTAACTTCTGTGAAAAATCCAGTAGAACTTTTTTTGCACTCAAAGATCAGGAAGTTCTGATGGATAAATACCATCTTGTAATTGTTTTCAAATGTGAGATTTTCCCCTATATTTGACTGGTGGAAACTGGAAAATTTCAGTGAAAACAATTCAGTCATTTCCAAGAAAGACATGGGGTGGGGATATTATTTTGCCTTTAAAAAAAATCCAGGTGACTTTTCTTTGAGAAACTCTAGTGTTTTTGGAGGAAGGATGAGAAATTTGATAGCCTTTGTGCCAGGGAAGTGCCTTTGGTTGTTTCTCTGAAAATCCACGCCAATTTGGCCAAGTTATAAGCCTTTGGAAAATTTCATTTCTCACAGCTCAATAGAGACTTCTTACAGTTTAGCAACTAAAATCTCTGAAGATTGAGCCGTACTGAACAAGCTCCATCTCCTCAGTTCCTGGGCTGATGAGTCTATGTGCTCCATCCCCAGAGAACGACTGAGCATGTTCTGTCCCCTCACCGCTCCTATGTATGACAAGACTATGAGTGCACTATACCCCCAGAGTTACTGAGTATGCTCTAGTCCAGCAATACAGGGATGAAGCTGGACTTCACATGTGATGGCTCTGGGCCAGGGAGAGTCCATGCACTGAACCTGAGAGGAACAAGCTGGTCTCCCATATTCTCATCCACTCCAAAGTCAGTGAAAACTGAGAATCTCTTCCCCGACAGGGTGGTGATCCTTGCCCCATGATTCCCCTGCAAAGCTACATAAAGGAATCCTCCCCTATCTGTGAGGCTCCCAGACTTTAGGCATCCATGATCTCCAGATAGGGGCCCTCCAAGGCACAAAACAGGACATGCCTTCTATAGCCCTTGATTGTGCCTGTGCCTTTCCTTCCCCTGGAATCACCAACTCCTGCTGAAGCTGTAAAGAGATGGGCTGCTGAAAAGCCAGCAGCTGCAGCTGCCCCAAACTCCAAGATGCCTTACTTCAGCAGCCATAGGCTGCCCCAACTTCAGAGTACAGGTGGGGAGCAGGGCCAAGTGCTGTCCTGCAGTAGCCACAGCATCATGTGGGCTGTCTCCTTGACCCACTATTGAGTCATTGGACCCTTTGATAGGAAATAGTACTGGTGGAAGCTTTAGGGAAATATTTGTGCACTATTTTTTTTTTATTCAGGCCAAAGTGGTTTGTTATGAACGTTTCAAACAATTTCATTTTTATTACAAGATTTAAAAAAAAACAAACCAACCCTTTTCCAGTCTAATTAGCATACCTTTTTTTTAAATAAAAATTTTGAACAAGAAAATCTTTATTTCAAATTTCTAAATGTTTTCTCTCAATATTTTATTCAAGTTGGGAAATTCAATCTACCTCGATCCTGTTTTTCAAACAGTTTCAGTTTTGACATGATCGGCATTTTTTGACTAAAAAAAAAAAAAGATTTGTTGAAAAATTCCAGACCATCTCTATGCTTGACTACATCTAAAACAGAAAGAACTGTATCTAATCTCTGTGGAGTTCAAATTATGCAAGACTTCTTGGCCACAGACTAGACAGCAGAATCTTATTTAAATCATTTGGGGCAGTGAGGTAGGCGACACAATACACACAGAACTGCATAGCCACAACAAAATCCATAAGTGCTGACATTAAACCACTTGCTGTATATCTCGCTGGGAAGCTGAAGTATTCCCTGCTGTTCAGTGGTTCAGAATGTTAATATAGATCCTTGGGAGCTGATTTTTCTTCTTTTTTAATATATAACCATGCAATGATGATCCACTTCAGAATAAATGTTGGAAAGTTCTCTAAATTTCTAAGTTTCCTCTGGGGATATGTATGTCTGTACAGGTGATTGTCGCCACAATTTGTGGAGACTATATATATGTGATAAATCAAAGAGTCATATGATAAATGTTATTTATCATGCACCTCTGATTGCTGCGCCTGCCCTTTTTGCCCACTAATTCATTGCCCCAGCATCTCTGCAAACATTCTAAACCTGAAAGCAACAAAGACTCAAATGAGACACTCCGAGCTTCCCAATGTAGTAGTACCTAGCATTTCCTTCTAGTTATAGGAGGCCCTTTATAGATCATGATTTTTATATGTATAGAAAAGCTACATAGCTCACATCTACATATGTTTCAAAATGTATCAGTTTAAATTTGAGACAACTAGGCCATCCTTTCTCTTACAGTGTGTCACCCTTCCTTACAATGAATAGGACCTTACTCTTTAAATAAGACTCGATGCTGTAGTCACTGAAGCTAATAGCGAAACTCCCATTCACTTGAGTGATGCACAATCAGGAGTACAGTCCCACTGAAATGAATGGCAGTGCCTGAATAAGGTACTACTCAACAACAGGATATAAACTATATATGCAAACTTTACTTGTTTAAATTCCTATTAAAAATAAGAAAAACGTACCTCTCCTTGTTACATCACTCCAGTACTGTGCCAATGGTTTATGTCATGGCAGCATCAATCTGATGATGCAGTGACATAATCATTAGAGTCTACAGTAGCACTGGTGATATGCTAGCTTAAATCATTTCAAAGTGATATTGCTGTAATGCTACTTTGTTGATGACTTGGTATAATATACACCTCTACCTCGATATAACGCTGTCCTCAGGAGCCAAAAAATCTTACCGTGTTATAGGTGAAACTGTGTTATATTGAACTTGCTTTGATCCACCGGAGTGTGCAGCCCCCCTCCCCCAGAGCACTGCTTTACCGCGTTATATCCAAATTCGTGTTATATTGGGTCGCGTTATATCGGGGTAGAGGTGTATTGCCAGAGAAATATCACACTGATTATATGGATGGCAATATGAAAATATATATCTATCATCAGACAAAGGAAAAATGTGGCAGCAAAGCTCTCCTTTTAACTAACTTCTCTAAGTATTAATTTAAAAATATATCTAAGTTAAATAGTATAGAAAGTGCGAGAGAAAATAAAAACATTAATATATTTGAGACTAGAGGTGTTTGGCTTAAACATCCTGTATTCCTTTTACAATTGAAGAGATGTGAAAGTTAAGAGGTGTGTTATGGTAAGTTGTGGGCAGAAAATGGATCTGAGGTATTCAATTTTTTTTTTTTTGGTATGCTCTATGCTGTATTTTTACTGCTTTACAAGTAGCCCAAGCAGGAAGGTAAAAGTGACTAAGATTAAAGTATACAATGTATTTCATGCATACATAAAGTTCATTCACTACATATATAAAGTGTGAACTGGGTGCCTCAAGTTTTGGATGCACAACTTGAGACGCCTGAAAGGGGGTGGGTTTTCAGGAAGTGCTGTGCACCTGAAAAACAGACCACTTTAAAATGGCGCAGGTTGGACACCTAAAAATGGAGGCACCCAAAATCAATGGGTGCTTTTGACAAATATTAGCCATATATTTCTCAGAAATGGTCAGGACTGCTAGAATTTTGTTCCTATTATGACCTCTGTGTAACAAACTTATTCTTCCAGACAAAGTCGCAACACAAAGTGTCTTGGAAACATCCCAGATCTCACCACTGACACCAACTGGATCTTATCATCACAAGGTGTGCCAACCTTAACATTGTCCTCATTACCCGCAGTTATCAAAGTGCTGATTGTGACACAGACCACTCTCTGGTATGCAGCAAAATCAGACGTAAACCAAATTAAATACACAGATCTAAATTAAAAGGATATCTTCGTATTAACCTCAGTGTCAGAGTAGCTCAAGAAAAATCACAACAGTACAAGAACATACTACAACAAGCCCTTGACACCAATAATTGTGCCACAAGTGCCCAGTTGAAGTGGGAGCAACTGAAGAACACAATCTATGATTCAGCTCTGTCAGTCTTTAGGAAGAAGGAAAACAAGACCAATGACTGGTTTGACACATATTCAAGTGTGTTGACACCAGTAATAGAGGCCAAACTCACAGCCCAACCAACTACAAGAGAGATCCAAATGAAAAAACCTTACAAGCATTGAGAGTGGCAAGAACCAAGGTACAACAAACTGCTCGATGTTGCACCAATGATTATTGGCTGCACTTATGTGAAAGCATCCAAATAGCAGCTGATGCAGGCAACATCAGAAACATGTATGACGGGATCAAGAAAGCCTTGGGTCGAACTTGAAATAAGACAGCCCCATTGAAATCAACAACAGGGTAAACAATCAATGACTGCACCAAGCAGATGGATTGCTGGGTAGAACACTACTCTGAGCTTTACTCTCATGAAAATATTTTTACGGACACAGCCATCAACGCCATCAAAAACCTGCCTGTTATGTTATGAACCAACTCGACAATGAACCAACTGTCGAGGAGCTTAGCCTTGCCAGAGATGGCCTCCCCAATGGAAAGGACCCCGGAAAAGATTGCCTACCATCTGAGGTCATAAAATGTGGAAAACCTATCGTACTGCAACATCTTCAAAAGTTGTTTTGCCTGTGTGGGAAAGAAGGCGAAGTACCAGAAGAAATGAGAGACGCCAACGTCATCAGTCTCTATAAAAACAAGGGTGACAGGAATGACTGTAACAACTATCATGGCATTTCCCTTCTTAGTATTATGGGGAAAGCCTTTGCCTGAGTTGTCCTGAACAGACTTCAGACCCTTGCAGACAGAATGTATCCTGAATCACAGTGCGGCTTCCGAGCTGAAAGGTCTACTATCGACATGACCTTCTCGCTGAGACAACTACAAGAGAAATGCAGAGAACAACAACAACAAAAAAACCCTCTACATAGCCTTCATCAATCTCAGAAAGGCTTTTGACTTTTTCAGTAGAAGTGGACTATTTGTGCTTCTAGAAAAGATTGGATGTCCCCCCAAGCTCTTAAGCATGATTCAGTCCTTCCATGAAAACATGAATGGCACAGTCCAATACGATGGCTCAGTCTCTGAGGCTTTCAAGATTCGTAACAGAGTTAAGCAAGGTTGTGTACTTGCCTCAACTCTGTTCGGGATCTTGTTCTCCCTGCTACAGAAACAAGCTTTTGGTTCCTCAACTGAGGGAATCTTCTTGCATACAAGATCTGATGGAAAGCTGTTCAATCTTGCAAGACTCAGATCTAAAACCAAGACTCGGGAGACCCTTATCCAACACCTTCTCTTTGCCGATGACACTGCAGTGACAACCCACATGGAAGCTCATCTTCAAAGCCTAATGGATAGTTTTTCCAAAGCCTGCCAAGACTTCGGGCTTACTATAAGCCTAAAACAACTGACATAATGTGCCAAGGAGTTGAAGAAGCACCCTCCATCAAGATCAACAACTATGAACTTGATGTGGTGAATGAGTTCACATATCTGGGGTCCACTATTGCAGTCAACCTCTCACTTGAAACAACTCAACATCTGAATTGGAAAAACTGCCACAACAATGTCTAGACTGAACAAGAGGGTATGGCAAAACAACAAACTGACAGAACTCACAAAGATCTGTGTGTATCGTGCATGTGTTATGAGCACACTTTTGTATAGGAGCGAGACATGGACCTTATACTCTCATCAGGAAAAGAGGTTCAATAGCTTTCATATGCCTTGCCTTCGTTGAATCTTTGGACTCTCCTGGAGGGACAGAGTCACCAACACTGAGGTGCTCAAATGGGCCAACATACCCAGCATGCAAACACGCCTCAAACAGAGACCCCTCCACTGGCATGGGCATGTGTGCCAAACGAATGATAGGTGCATCCTAAAGGCCATCCTCTATGGTGAATTGGCATCTGGAAAAAGAAATTGCATTTCAAGGATGTGTGCAAGTGAGACCTCAAAGAAATGGACGTAGGCAAATGGGAAGATCACACTCAAGACTGCAGCCTTTGGAAACAAGAGCTTAACAAAGGTCACTGGAGTTACAAGAGGAAGCAGTTCAGCTTAGCAGAGGAGAAAAGAGCTCGCAGAAGGCAGAGCCCAAAAGGTCAAAACATCGCCTTTAAATGTGACAGATGCGGCAGAGATTGTCTCTCTCGGTGGGTCTCTTCAGCCACGTTCGCGGCTGCAGTAAAACTGAGTAAATTCTTTACCTCTCAGGGGCGCATACCCATGGTCTCTTGAGACTGAAGGATGCCTAGTACTACTATCTTTCAGATCTCTCTGCTATACAGACTGGATAGTCAAAAACCAAGTTTTCGAAAACAGCCTCTACAACTGAGCTCTCAGTTTTCGGTACACTGTTTTTAGATATGTGATTGCAAGGTTCATGTATGCAAATGATGTTTGCATAGAAAAACACATGACTTTGCATGTGCAAAAACAGGCATGGAAAGTATATGCAAAAATTGCAGGGGTGTTCATGTTTCTTGATTATATTGCCCTTAAAACTGTGTTTGTGACATAAGAAATACGTTTAAGAAATGAAAGAAAAAGCATAATACTGAGCCCAGCAGTAACTATTCCTAACCTCCAGTACAAGCACTGAAAGGAAACCAATCCTGATCTCATGGCAAACTATTTAGATGAAGGAGTTAGTGTGCTGGAAAGAATCCCTCATATTCCATACCCCCCTTAACACAAAAACTAGGTTATGGCTTCAGCTCGAGCTGTAGAACAACCTGCTTAAAGAAGAGATGATGTAGTTGAACAATCCCGTTCTCCTCTGTCCTTGCTTACCTGCAATGTTTTAACTTTACATCTGTGTTCCTATAGCCCGCAGGAGTTGTCCATACAGATATATGGCTGTATTAACTCCATCATAGCAGTATGGAGATATACAATATTTAGTTTTTAAATATCTAGGAGTCTTTGTAGATTTTCCCCAGTTGTTGGACAGATCTGAGTGGATTGGTGCTTCAGCTTAGAGCGACTTTTGGACTTCTTTGCACTCCCCGACAGCCGAAATGGAATTTTCAGCAGGGAAGAGCACAGGTGCGGCACCTTCAAGCATCTTTCCTAGATTGCTGATTTTTCAGTCGGCCAAGGAAATACTTCCCCCCCCCCCCACATATTAGGGAGTTTTGGCATTTCTCTTAACAAAGAAAAAGCAGATACTGCAGGAAGTGATGCTGATGATTCAATATTAGGCATTCTTCCTAAGTAATAGATCAGTAAGCTAGCACTGTGCTGTTGGAGGTGACAGCTTCTGGATGAGATGTCAAATTGCTGTTTTGATCACTTTGGTTATTAAAATTCTCAAGACATTTTCACAAGATTTGAGGAACTAGTGCCTATACAGTGGCCAGACTAATTTGGGGGTAATTACCTCCTGCCTACCTAAAATTCCCTCTTAAGTTTCACCCATATTTGCTAGCCTGCACTTCCTGATCTGTGTGGCTTTGCTGCAAACTATTGAACAGTTGTCATGTTTCGCCTTGGTGGTGACCACATTACAATGGTGGGTGAATGGTATCTTTAGTCTGGTTTTATGCACGTGTGTTAAGATCAGCAATGGGCCTGAGCTGCAAATTTCAGAAGTGGACCTAGATCTTATTATCCTTCTCAAAGCCCAAGAGTGTTCTGATCCAGAAGGATTTGGTTTCAGTCCATTTCTAGTTAAAAAAACTGACTGTTTTGAAATCAGTGCATTGTTCTCTTTAACTTACAAAAAAGTAAAATCAATAATAAAATAATATAATAAACCATCTTTCATTAAAGAGGAAAAATAGCTTGGTACAAGCAGCAGAAAGGAAGCCACATATCAAATCCTTTGAGTGTGATTGCATGTTCACATGGACTGAGCATGCTCAGTGACACTGCTGAAGCAGGCTGCCCTCACTCCGCTCCCCTCCCCCCACTATTGGCAGGCATGGGTCGCCTCTACCCAATAATCATGCTGTTGACAATCCTTAAGTATCTAATATCTAAAGGTTTAAGAGAAAAGAAAGAGGAGAAAGTTAAAATGGTTAAGGAAATCAAATTCATACACTCATTGCAAAGTTCTTGTATCAGGTTTGAAACAGCATGGAATAAACTGTTGGCTTGCAAAATCTCTGGTAACTACCAAGATTGGACAGTCCTCAGTCCATGGGTTGGATCCAGAGCAGGAAAGAGGCAAAATGGAGATGCTTCCAGGGTCTTTTATACCTTCTCCCATGTGGAGGGAATGCTCTGTCTCAGTTTGTGAAAAATGACTGGCACAAGATGGATTTCAGGGTCACATGAGTAAGTCACATCCCCTTTCATGTTTTGATGACTCATAGGAACAGCCATTACACATATTTTGGATAAAGTGTCCACAGGAAGGCTTACCTGGCAGGAACAAGCTTCTTCTATGGCCTGTGTTCTTTAATGGGCCATCAACTTGAATGGTCCATTCACAATGTGCTGGGTACACTGGATGTAAACTACTTTGTGGTTGTTACCCCAGGAGCAAACACAGTTGAAATACTGGTACATAGTCAATATTCATAACTTTTTATAGAAAAAATACATGCATATAAACAGGATAATCATACTCAACAAATGATAACTTTTCCATTGACACCTTGCATGACATACTTTGTACAATATTTGTTGCAATTGTCTAACAGTGGCAATATTAATGATATAAATGGTCATGTTTCAATCATACAGCATCAGACGGGGTGAACTCTTTGGTTCTTTGGAGTGTTGTCTGGGAGGCAGGTCAAACCCTGAAACACTGTATCCCTCTGCAGGCTAACCAGATTGGTAGAAACAAACTACCCACTAATTAGTATTTCTATAGTCATCAGCGTCACCCCAGGAAAAAAGAAAGAGAAAACTAAGTTTGAATCCCAACTTTACCATCTCCTGACAAGAGGAGCCAATACTTAACAGACTTTCGCTAAGCACAGCAATCAGTTTACAATCCCAACAAAGTAACTTTACCTACTTAGGTCCAGGGGAGAGGTGGTCATGTGGCTGGTTCCTCTCCTAGTTTCATTTTCTACCTACCCTAAATACAAAAAATGTTCTTTATATATATTTATTTCATTCTTGGAACATGCAGATTTGACATAGCTATCTTAAGCATAGCTGTCTGGCTAAAGTCTTCATTTTGATTCCACAATGCCCATTTGATTACACAATGTGTTTTTAACAGATATGAGTTAGGGTAAGAAGATTTAGTGGGGGCTAAAGACACTGATTATATAACGTTTGCCACTTGAAACACAGGTCATGGGGTGGTTGGGCTACAACACAGGTTGATTATGCCATGCTTGCAACCTACACAGACCCTAGATCATAAGCAAAGTCAGTTTTGAGAACTTGGGTTACATCAGTGTTCCCTGTGCCACAATAAACATGCTCTTTATCGTAGCCCTGCAGAATTCTGGAGCCCTTCAAACAAATAAGTCTGGTTGTCAACACCAATTGAACAGAGAAAGTGTTGAAGTATGGGGACAGAGTGATAACACAATGATTTTTGAAACTTTTAAAATCACTGGGTTCAGATTAGATAAAATGAGTTCGCCCTACCCTACTGCTTAAAAAAAGCTTCACAAAAGAAAAACAGACATCAACATAAAAAATAATCACTAGTTGCAGGAAATGCAGTTCCAGTGTGTAGTATTAAATGGCTATATCACAGGGTTTTCAGCTTTTTTTCATAGCATGACCCAACATTTGCCCACTTTCAGATGACCTTCCTCTCATATGTACCAGTGTCCTTTGAGTCAGTAACTCTGGTGCTTCATAGGAAGTGCCCCAAAAATGAGTTCAATGCTTTGCTCCTAGTAGAGGAGAAATTACCAATGGATGAGTACATCTCCTTCAGAAGAAAACTAGAGATAGAGAATAGTAGCAGAATCACATAATGAGACGTGTTGTGGTAACAGATGAGACGTGTTGTGATAACAAAGAAGTGGATAATACAGAAAGTCACCAGAACTGAGAATGAAACTCTGAGCCAAAGTACACAGCAATACAAATACAAAATCTGTATTTTTGTGAATGAAGCAGCAATGTAAACTTGCCCATGGCTATCACCTATCTCCAACCCCGATACCTATGAAGCAGGAATCAATGAAACATGTCGGACAAGACAATACATCATTTGTAAAGACAGCCAAACGTTAAGACCTTCTTCAGCAAAGACAAGATTAACTGTACCCACATTATGCAGACAACTAATATGTTTGGTTTTATTTAGTGATTTCAAGACTCAGTTCAGTACCCAAGGGAGATAAAAAAATAATTGTTACAGATCAATTTTCTAGCTCCTCCTCAAACACATGAGCAACACTGCAGGATGCCACCATCCAAATTACTTTACAGCCATTTGACATATTTCTACTCCTTAAACAACCCTAATTTAAATAAGAAAAGTTTTCTTGGCTCTGTTAGCATAATTTAGAAATGTAACCTTTGTAAAATATTAATTTATAGGGCAAGAATAACTTTTGGTTTAGGTTAGTAAGAAGATGGGGTCACTATGATTTTAATATTTGTTTTAATTAATTTAGAATCATTGTCCTTTCATCCTCCCCCTACATAGCCACTGCTATTGTTGTTGCTTTAAGTTTGCTCTACTATGTATAACACTGAGTTTATTCAAAGTTTATTGGATGAGCTAGTGAGAGATAATCATTACAGACTGGTTTCGACACAATTTTCACACATGTGAGAAGATATTACACAGGCACTTAAATGATGCAGGCTGTCAACAATATGCCATGGACCTTATATTTGTGCCAATGAATAATGATGTTTGGTGCATAGTGGATATTTTTCAGTGTTCTGTCTCTAATTATTGCAATTATCTAAAAAAATAGCAAGGTTCCACTCGATCCAATATTATTATTATTGCTTGGATGCTCTGCCACTGCTGCTCGATTTCTACAAATTACATGGCATTCTATAGCAAATCTTTAATGTTTCTTTTCTAAGTTTGTTTTACAGGGACATCTAGTGGTGTAAGGATTACAGTTTAATCATATACTGGTACACTTTATTTTTCAAAGCTCACGATTCATTTATGAGATTCACAGGCAGTATTACTGAGAAGAATGATAAGGAAATTGTACATACTTTCAATTAGTCTAACGTGGACTGGGAATGAATTATGTTGCTATCTACCCATACTGTACCACCAAATTCTGTGGCAGGTAGTGAAAATGAAAGCGTCTTGCTAACTTTTAAAGTTTGCTTATATGAGGTGTTTTATTTTGTTGTTGTTGGTTTTTTTTTTAAGATGCAGGAATAGGAAGGTATACAATATCAGCTAAGATATTACTCCTGAACTGTAGTCTATTTCTTTTAGCAATAGACCAATGTTTTCTATTCTACTCTTAGAACAAGCTCATCACTGTAGCTTCTTCAAACCTCCAGAATTAAGCAATGTGACTAACAACTATCTCACGTTTGTTCTCTCATTCTCTCCCGAGGGAGAGAAGCACATGCAGAGAAATATCTTGTTTTGGTAGGGCTTTTATGTTTTATTCTTTAAAATATAATGTTTCTAGGTATTTATGTTAAAGAACCCAGGTGAAATAAATGTGCATTGCATTTGGAGTGGAAGGTGGTGAGGTTTGTGATGGTCCTTAGTTCCTGGAGAAGTCAATTCCACAGTTTCGGACCATCCCCCAAGCTTTACCCTTATTGTAGAGCATTCCACTGTGCAAGAGGAGCATAAATGCTGGTTATAGTCTTCACTGGTAATGCATTTTCTTTGCTTGCTTTTTTACACATAGACAACGAAATGAACCTATGAGAGTTGCGTTTACTTAAACACACACCTTAAGACAAAAAAGGTAATCATACATGATCACTTCAGTTTTTACATTAATATATTAAATGTATATCTATTTGGAAAAAAATTCCAAGGAAAATGAAATTGATGAAAAATAAGTTAGGGTTTTTATTAATTAAAATTATGTTTTGCCCACATCTTTTAAATAAGGACTAGATTGCAACTATGCCACTCTGATCAGTTCCTCACATAAGTGCCTACACTTTCACTCATATCAGTTATTACCGTACTTAACTTTGCAATTAAGTGATTTACAGTTTCCTTTTTCCATTCTAACCAAAGGTAGAGAAGTTTTGTAGCATTAGAGTAGAAAAAGTAAAGTGAAAAAACAAAATATGTGTTGTGAGGAGAGGGGCAGAGAGGAGAAACAAGCTGAATGAAAAATGTTTGTTTCAAAATTTTCCATTAAAAAAAAAAATCAAAAATGTCATTTTTCACATGAAAAAATTAACCTTCAATGAAATTCCATTTTTCAGTGGGAAAATTTTCAGTCAAATCCTGATGGTGATAACTTCTAATTGAAGTGAGGGACCTTTTCCCCTCATCAGAGCAGATTTGTCCAAGGTCATTTTCAACCTTTGAACTTGAAGACTGATAGATGGTAAATCTAGAATACAGAACAACCCATCCTTAAACACACTTCACTTTCAATATTTCATTCTTTGAAGACCTGAGAAAAAAAAGTAGTGATGTTGTTTCAGGAACGTTAAGGACTTCTGTCACTTCCTTCTCCACTGAACCAACTTAAAATATCAAGAGCTAATATAGTACTGAAAGTACTATAAAGCATACAGAATGTGGTCCCCATCACAGCCCAGAATTTACAACCACAGAAGGATGGTATGGAAAAATATCTAGTACTTGTTGAACAACAAGTGGATCAGGTTGCCTGTTTACAAAATCTTCATGGGTAGTCATACATTCTCTATTGTGAGTACTGCAACCCTTTTTAGTCTATGCCCATCTCTGAATTTTGTTTGTCCTGTTAAAAACATTTGCTGGTAGTGAGTAATAACTATTGTTTACTGTGCAACACTGGCTTGGTTCACTGTTACCTCATCATCCTCATCCTCTCTCGCCCCTCCATTTCTACTTGTCTTGCCCTCCTGTTTATGTCTTGACAGAGTGTGAGCAATTAGGTGCCCAATTCCTAGGGAAAGTCAATAGAAATTGGATGCCTGACTCCCATTGGTACTTTTGAAAATCTCCCTCTAAAATATGAACAATGGGGTCCTAATCTGATTTGGGCCTATGGATACTCCCTGCTATAGTATTTCAGATAAAAAGTATCAATGCTCTTTTGAGCTTCAAGGAAAGGACTTGAAGCCAATGTGCCTGGTTTCTTGCTGGCTATGCCACAGACTGGCTGTGTGTGACAAATCACAATTTCTCTATGTTTTAGTTTACATAAGTAAAATGGGTCTAACATCCATTTCATAAGGCTCCTTTGAGTCTTAATTTAGGTGGAATTTTCAAAACCACTCAGCACTGGTCTAACTCCATTCTTTTTGAAGTCAATAGGAATTTTACCTTTGACTTAATTGGGAGCTGAATTAGGACAGCACTGAGTGGTTTTGAAAACCCCTCTCTTAATGTTTCAAAACTGCTTTCAAAGCCCCTTTAGAAGTGCAAAATTACTGCACTATGATTATTCTAAAGCTGTTTTTCTCTTCCATTAAAAATATGTTAAAAGAAAGCTCATATCCAATGAATAGAAAGAGTCAGGGCTTCTTGGGAAGAATGGCATATGTGAAGTTTAATGTAAAAGTCAGAGGTTAATATTTATGGTTTTAGTGAATACATTTATAGATATCATTCTTTATTTTGTACCCAAAAAGGAAGCCTGTAATCTGATTTAATCTTTTGAACAGAAATAGTTTTCAGAGTAATTCATTTACCTTGCCAATAACAATATTTCTCCTGTGAAAGTCTAACTGATGGCACAGTAAAGAATTAGAATAAATGTCATGCTGTAATTTCAGCAATGATCAAAAAGTTAATATTAATGCATACTCTTGTAAATATCATTTAGATTTCTGAAAACTGTCTGAAGAAAAGGCAAGAAAATGTTTCTTTCATCTATAATGAGCCTGAGAGGAAGAATTTCAATAAATCTAGGAAGATGGTTGAAATTCAGAAGAAATTAAACCCAGAGTCTTTTTGGTATTTCAGGTTAATGTGATTAAAGAATAGAGCTCTTCTAAAATTCAGATAAAAATATGGTTTCTTGGCTCTTCCCAAGTTCTGGCCAATGCCTTCTTAACATTGTACTTCCCGGCTGAGTTACAATTCACTTTGTTAACGTTTGTTTGCCAATGTAATATCACAGACCTTCCAGGTGGGTGTTTTGCCCAAATGTTTCAGTGTTGTTTTATTTTTGTTGTTGCTGCTGCTGTTGTTTTTTAAAGACAGATTGACAGGTATTACAGAAGACTTTATAAGGAAGAGCTGATTAAAAATATTTTACTGTGACTAAACAATTCTACCTTAAAAGTTGAATTAACTATAAAGGTAATTTTAATTTTTCCATTTATTTGATTATGCAAGTTGTAGTTTACTAATTTGAAGCCTACCAACAAAGTATTGGATATGAGAATAACAATATTTAGCTACTGGAGATACGATATTAATTTAATTTAATGTGTCTCTTCCCCAGATTACCTTGTTCTACATTGGTTTGGATCAATATTGTTCTTGACTTTCGCAATATAATAAATCATGATTTACTCAGTGTTTATACACCATATAGCCTCATGGTCATCATTACACACCACAGTCCTGAGCTTTTACGGGTTCATTTTCCAATAGTACATTTCTGGGACTAGCAATTCTGCAGCAGTAATTCCATCACTATCTCCAAGTCTTTTCCCACAGAAGCTTTACATTATATTATTGGCCCATAATACATATGGTCTAACTTTTGTCTCTCTAGTTTTGTTTTCTGCCAGTTGGAGTTAGGAGTATTTTAGGGGCAGAAGAAGTGTTTGGAAAATTTGCCCAAGTTTTTAAATGAATTTATTTCTGTGGGTTTTTTGCCCTGTTTGGTTTTGCCTATTGCCAATAATGTAGTGAATGAGTACGCAGTCAGAAATGTTTGCTTTAAAGGGGAAAATTTTAATTGACTGTTGAAGAGGATTTGTGGGAAATATATATATTTTTTGAATTTCAATTATTGATTTTGAAAATCTGATTCTAACAATTCCATCTAAGATTGGACATTAACGAACCAATTAAAATTACAAGACTAAACAAAAAAAAATACATTTTGACTTGATATTTATTACACATTAATATCTAAAAATAATGCCAAAGCCAATGTGAATTTGTATAATTCAAATTTTATTGGTATAACTACTTGCATTTTGATACAATTAAATAAAATAAAGTAAATTAAATTTGGATGTGTTGCATCAAACATAGCCAATGGTATGTACTTTCATTTTACATACATTGGGATGGTATATTTTGACATTGTTCATGAAAACATTAGTAAAACAGAACATTTCTTAAATTCTACAGGTTAAACCATTTTGTTTTAGATAATTGTATTTTTAAATCTGTTTAAACCAGACTACCACCTTTAGAGCTAGGTTGTTTTGCATCTCCTTCCTTCCTCCCTCCCCGCCTCCCACCCCAATTTATGAAATACCTTGTCATGAATATAGGGGGAAGGGTAGCAACCTTTATGTATTTCTTGGCAGCTGTACTGGATTACCTTACCTGTAAAGGGTAAAGCAGTTCAAATAACCTAGCTGGAACCTGACCAGAAGGACCAATGAGGAAAGAAGATACTTTCAAATCTGGGGGGTGGGGGGGGGGGAGGAAGGATTTGTTTTGTTGTTCTGTAGGTTGTTCTCTCTCTGGACGGAGGGAAAAAACAGCAGGAATAATTCAACTAAAACCACAGAAACTGTAAATAGGGCAAGGAAATGTGTTAGGTTATTTTTTGTTTTAGGTTGTGAATTTCCCTATGCTACAGAGGTAGTTTCATTCCTGTTTTGTAACTATGAAGCTGAGCCCAGTGGGGATTCCTCTGTGTTCCTCTGTGGGGGTGAAGGGACTTGGGGGGATAGGGATTCCAAGTGACCCTTCCCTGAATATTTTATGTAAATCACTTGGTCGTGGCAGCAATATCAGTCTAAGGAATTAGTGCCTTAGAGAAGTTTTAACCTAAGATGGTAGAATATAAGCTTAGGGGGTCTTTCATTCGGGTCCCCACATCTGTACTCCAGAGTTCAGAGTGGGGGGGAACCCTGACATACCTGTTTGATGGGTGGCATTATTTCAGGAATTGGTCAGAAATGCGGACTTTGAGGACCTGGGAGCCTGCTTCCTCCACCCCCCCCCCCCCCCCCGCGCATTTACTAATTTCCTAGGATATTTATGCTTGTGACAATTATGGGTGGATACTTCTGGTCAGAAGTGTCAGAAGTGGTTTTAATATATATAGATTTAAAACAATTTGTGGCACTTAGACTTAGGATTTAGACATTTTTGAAAAAGGTTAAAAGAAAGCAGGTATTTTGGTTATTGAATTTTTTGGGAAGCTATGTACCTTGGATAAACCACAGCTACTGGGATGAATTAGAGCAGTGGTTCTCAAACTGCGGGTTGGAACCCCAAAATGGGTCACAACCCCATTTTAATGGGGTCCCAGGGCTGGTGATAGACTTACTGGGGCCCAGGGCTGAAGTCTGAGCCCCACTACTTGGGGCCAAAGCCCAAGAGCTTCAGCCCTGTGTGGCAGGGCTCAGGTTACAGGCCCCCTCACCTGCGGATGAAGAACTTGGGCTTCAGCTTTGGCCCCCCAACCTCACCCGGGGTGGTGAGGCTCAGGTGGGCTCAGGGTTCAGTCCTCCCTCCTGGGATCATGTAGCAATTTTTGTCAGAAGGGGGTCGCGGTGCAATGATTTTTGAGAACTCCTGAATTAGAGCTTTGAAACTTGGAGGTATTGGAGGCACTGAACTTGTAGGAGGCATTGCTGGTGGTAATACTTTTAGCTGTGTTTGCTTGCATCTTGACTTGCACATTAAATTACTTTAAAAAAAAAAAGAACAGTTAAAACAACTGCAGACATTTTTAGTGATAAAAATAACGGTTTAAGATTTACAGATTTAATTTGCTTAGAGTTTATAAAAAAAATTACTGCATGGGAATTTTTTGAACCCAGCAAAGTTTGCAAGTTAGAACTGATCAGTAACTTTTGTTTTTTAATAATATTAAAAAGTTGCATTTTGACTGTTATTGGTTTGATCCTAGGGGATGTAAAAACCTTTTTTATTTTAAAAAAAAAAAAATGGTAGAGAACTTTTTGGGACCGTAACCAAACACAACTTATATGGCCAGAAAATATTACTTTTTTGCTATTGCTTTATTTTTATGCACTTTTTTTAGAGTGGTGCTATCTAGCTATTTTCTAAACATGAGTAAAGTTATTATCCCCGCTCCCCGCCACACACACACTTTTTAAAAGACATTTAGCCCAACTTAAACAACATTTTTAAATGATTGTTGGAGATCTAAGGCGCCACAAGAAATTTGCTGAATTTTTAACAAATGAATTATTTAATGTATTGTATTTATGTACTTATGCGAGTTTATATTAGGAACTAAATTCTTAGTATTTTTACAGTGGGCAATTATTTTTGAGGTAACCATTTTAATATGCACAAGACGCTGCCACATTTTTACAATATGAACCTTTTAGAAATAATAGATTTTTTTTTAAATATATGGCATACTGACAAGACACAACTTTTTACTTGTTACTATGTATAGAAATTGACATTACATTTTTTATAGCCTACAGCTATAAAACAGCTATAACTGTTTGTTTAAAAACTTTGTATTATTATTATTTTACTTGGTACTTTATATAGTGGTATTTGGTTACTTTTTATTTTTTTATACTAGTGCTGGTTTGTTTTATTAAGTTTGTTAAGCTTTTATTTATTTAATTTATATGTGTGAGTATTTATGGGTTATTTTGTTGATGGCATTATTTAATTTAATAGTAGTTTGCTACTTTTGTGGCAGTACTACTTATGATGTTTTGGGTTTACTTGTTTTGTTTTTTTGCAATTACATTTTGAAAATTGTAGCTGTTTTTCTATTTCCATTTAAGCTACCTGAATTTAAAAACAACTTTTTAGCTAGGTGACATACTTTTGAAGTCTGGGGTGGTCCAATTGGTATAAAGGAGCTCCACTTTTAAAAGTGATTTTAACATTTTATTTCATATTTGCTAGAAAAGTTTTTCGATTCATTGATATGTAAAAGCATTGAATTAGAACTTTAGTGTGAGTGATTGGATTTTTTGGTATTTTTATTAGTACAAAGTTAGAATTCAATTTTGGAATTACAGTTTTTGTATTTCTGATGGTAATTTGGAATTGGCATATATAGATGAGAGAAAACATTTGTATTTAATTACAAAATTAGAAGTGGCTTGAGCGGGAGAAAAAAATTGTATAGTCTGCTTTTGCATTTTCTGTTTATTTTTTATTTTTAAAAATAGATTTATTGTTATTGAGATGAACCCATTTAATTTTAATCATTTTCATTCAGTAGGTTACAATTTTTTGTTTTATTTTGTTGTTGTTGTTGTTGTTGTGTTTTTGGTCATTTTAAATGGACTGTTTTAGATTTTTTTGAACTCCCCAGCCTTCCCTTTTACTTGAACTATTTTTTAAAAATGCCTTTTTACTTGATTTTGTTAGGGTTAATTTTCTTATACTAATATGACTTTTTTGAGCACACTTTTTTATATTTTGCTGTACAAAGGAAAAGGTTTTTTTGAAGGCATTTTAATTATTTTATCTACTCTTTGGGGGTTAAGGCAGGGGCCAGATTACTTTTTTGCTAAATCCCGGAACAAAAGATGTGTTACCGATACAATGGATTTCTAGTTATAAGTTTAAAGGAGATGTAACAAGTTGTCAAACAAGTTGGCTAGGTGTCAAACATATGGCCCATTAAAATTTAAACTACCTTTATGTTCCAGTTTTGGATTATTTTGGAGGCTTTTATACAACATGGTAGTAATTGTTTTATTGGTGTTTTTAACCAACTCTGAGCACTTGGGGTGATGTGCAGCTTCCTTTTAATTTCAAGTGGTTTGTACACTTGAAACAATTAATTTAGGGATGAAACCAGAACCTCTGTCAGACTCAGTCCTCGGGGGATAATTCCCACCTGGTAAAAACATTATTTACCAGAAGAAATGCTGTAGTGACAGCAGTGTCATTGGGACCCACAAAGCTCTTCACCCATTTTGTGAAACAATGGGGTGGAGGGATAGCTCAGTGGTTTGAGCATTGCCCTGCTAAACTCAAGGTTATGAGTTCAGTCCTTGAGAGGGCCATTTAGGGATCTGGGACAAAAAAAAATCAATACTTGGTCCTGCTAGTGAAGGCAGGGGGCTGGACTTGATGACCTTTCAGGGTCCCTTCCAGTTCTATGAGATAGGTATATCTCCATGTATTATTATTATTATTACATAGTCAATATTTTTAGGGTTTTTTGTTTAGGTGCTGGAAGAGGTTTAATTTCGTTTACCTGTAGGTCTGTTTAAGACGGGCAGCCCTTTTTTTTGTTGGAACGGAGCCCTAAATATAGATTTTGTAAGTTGGAATTTGTGACACATAACACAGGCCTTTCCATACATACCCTTGCACATTCTGAGAGAAATGTGGCCAGTAAGCAAGTTATGTTAAGACTTTATATATGGCTTTAAGGCTGGGATTTTTTGTATCTATTACCTTATTATGGCTGTGTTGCAGCATTTTTTTTTTTTTTTTTTTTTTTAAATAAGATATTGGAACCACCAATTTATGGTGTTTGTTACCTTTGTTTTTAAAGGCCAGCAGCATTTTTCCCCCTTTATGCTGAGTCTGGTTTTAAATTAAGCATTGTTGCAGTTTGGGGTTTTGTTTTAGATTTTTTTATGATGGAATATTATACAATATTTTGGACATGATGATAAAGTTTACATACATATGGATTATTTAACTGGATTATTTTGTTTGGGGTTATTTTTAATATAGATTACTCCCACCTTTGACTGACTGACATTTGCAGATGTAGAAGCAGCAGCTCTTTTAGCAGATGGAGCTTGTCCTTTTTGGTCTGACCTTGGTTCAGTACTTTTACTTGGGATTTTACAGAGGGTGTCTAGTTAGGTGATGCAAATCTGTGTGGCACTTTATTTGGTACACCTTTAGCCAATGTATTAGCCTGATTATTATAGGCAGTTTTGCCCATTTATCATGTATCCTTTATCTTTAAATAAATTTTTAATTTATGCTTTTGGACCAGTTGATTTATTGCTTTTATTAGAAGAATAATGTATTTATTTGTTTTTACATAGCTTGAGTTTTGTGCATAAAATGAAAGTTGATCCGTTATCTTTTATGGATGATTTTACAGTCAATACCACAGCAACAATTTTAGAATTTTTTTTGGTGACAGAATTAAGCCTACTCAGGGATACCAAAAATGTTAGATTAAAGGGTTCAGCTCATACTTAGAAGCTGGCACTTTGGCAAATAAGCAGTTGTTTTAAGATTGGTTTTTAAAAAAGGGTTTAATGTAAGATCATTAAAAAATTAAAGTATAAACATAATTTCTTGATCCAGTGCAAAAGTTAAACAGTGTATTGAAGAAAATTTATAAGTTAAAGAAAAGTGTGAGTACATTCCAAATGGTATTAAAAAGTTGTAAAAAAAAAGTTGACTTTTATAAAGAAAATTTTAAAGAAGGCACAAAAGGTATTTGCCAAAAGGAATTAAGGAATTAAGTATAACAACTTCTATTGTCAAATCAATGTGTTGAAAAAGAAAAAGATCAGCCTTTAAACAGAGGATGTGGGGGGTGGAACACAAGTATTAAAAAGTAATTTAGAAACATGCAAAGCAAACTGTTAATCTTCTTGTTTTAATAAGACAGGGTTAACAACTGTTTTATAGCAACTGATAATTTTTAATAATTTAACAAATGCTTTGTTTTCTCTCTTATTTTAAGGTTTGTAATTTCTATAATTGGTACAGTTTTTTTTAAAAAAGCAAAAGTAAAATTAAAATACCTTAATTTGTTAAAGTTTAAGTTGTTAAAGCAGACTTATGAAAATAATGTCTTGGGTAACCCTTTTGTTAACAAAATGCTAGATTTTGTTGTTGTTCAGTGCTAGAGTTCCAGGTTAAATCCCCATAATGGGCTAAGTTGCCATAATGACCAGGTTGGCCTCTCAATGTTGGTAGTGAAACAGGTGGGCAAGGTCTGTCATAGATTAAAAATGCCTGAAAATTTTTACTGCATTTGCGTGTTGCAAATGACTCATGAATGCAAATGTGGTTCCAAGAGAACATCTTGTTGCTTCTTTTTAAAGAAGGCAACATACTTGCGTTAAAAAAAAAAATGCTGTGAGAGCTAAAGTTTTTTTCTCCAAGTAAGTTTAACCACTTATGCACAGAATTTACACAATTTGTGTAATGGCATAGCTTTGAAAGTATAAGCAATAAAAAAGTGAAAACATTTTTTTCTCCCCTATCTTTACCCATTCTGGGCATACAGCAAAAAAAGGAATAAAAGCTGGTTTGTTTTTAAAAATCTTATGCACATAGAACATCAGTTTTGAGTTTTGTTTTAGCTACCAAAAAAAAAAAAAACTTGTAATTTCTTAGTTTTCTTAATACTTATATAGTTTAACTGTAATTTTTGTAATATTTAACCAACTAAAATTTGCAAATCTCAATTTTAATATAAAAAATTGCAAACCTTAAAATAAATCCAAGTTCCTTTTTGTTTTCCTATGCGCTTCAAATAAAGTAAGGTTTAGGTTTGTAATCGTAATGCTATGAACCAACATCTAATCCTAGGTGGAACTGGTTGCTGTATTGGGTCTACAAATTTACCCTAATTGTGAGCTCCACAGTAAAAAGTGAAAGTTCATAAAATGTCACAATTACCTATAACAACAAATATTAATGGGAAAAAGGTGCAGAAGCAAGTCAGAAAAACTAAATTAATACAAAGAAAAAGGCCTACTAATATAATTCAATTACTGTCTTAAAACCATGCCTGGCAAACAAGAAAAGTGTGGAATCAGAAAAACTCAGTGAGCCAAAATTGGTGTCTCGGAAATTAGTACTAATTGGTGGACAAAATAATGAGAGGATGGGCAAGTCTACTCAGCACACCCTTTTTGGGTTCGTGGGTGGGTGAGACTTTGGGGGAAATACAGAAATAAATGAAGGCTTCTGATATACTGGCTGACTCAAAAAAGGGGAAGAAGCAGACTTCAATATCATGGGTTCAACCCCCACTGCCTCTGGGACCCTACACCTTCTTCATCCTAATTGTGGAAATGTCCTGATCGGGCCAGAGAAAGGAAGCCAAATGATATTGCCACCTCCTTTGGCATAGGCGAAAGCCCAAATACCACCTGGGATGTGAGACTTTGTCACCTCCCTCCCCATACACACACCTTTGTGTGTTCTTTCCTTCCCCATCTTATTTCATCTCTTTCCTGTCACTGTCCTTTTTCCATTTGTCTAGGAAGGTTTAGCTTAGCTAGCCACGACTTCATATTTTTGAAACACTGCTCTGAGCCTGTGACCAAAGAGGCAACTAAAAGCCATGCCCTGAACAGCCGGATGCTTGGACAAGTGTGCCAGTTCTCAGAGTGGCAGATAAGACCACGTGCTGTGACTGTGTTTCTCCAGATGTGAGGTTGCAAGTGAAAATCAATACCAGAGACAGAAATTGCATTTTCTCTCTTTGCTGTTCTTGTGTCATTTGTCTTGTTTTATCTTCCAGGAAATGGGATCAGACTTCAACAACAACAGCATCAAGAATCTCAACCCATCTTCTCTTTTCCATCTTAAATACCATCTAAGAGACTGTCAAACAAGGTTCTCCCCCCGCCTTTCTAAAAATCTCTCTCCAGTTAATGGGAAAGGGAACAAGGGATGTTGTTAACACGAGAGCCTTATTTAATAATTTACATTTGAAATGTTTTAACTTTTTTCTCCTTTTCTCTATCTTTACTAAAAAGTTAAAAATACATTTTTAAAATGGTGTTTGTGCAACGGTATTAAGCAGGCTGAAGTCTCTGTATACCAAACCCCAAACATTGTTTAACAAAATTTAGTGTTGGACAGTGACAAGGTCATGTTAACTCCTTTAACTCTTTGGCCCCTATGTTCCATCTAAATTAACATAATGCCTCCCAGCTCTGTATTCATAGACTGTGGCAGTAGAATTGTTTGTTTTTAAATCAGTGAGCTATTTAAGAGTTTGAAGTATCAGAGGAGTAGCCGTGTTAGTCTGAATCCACAAAAACAATGAGGAGTCTGGTGGCACCTTAAAGACTAACAGATTTATTTGGGCATAAGCTTTCATGGGTAAAAAACACACTTCTTCAGATGTATGGAGTGAAAATTACAGATACAGGCATAAATATATATTGGCACATGAAGAGAAGGGAGTTACCTTACAAGTGGAGAACCAGTGTTGAAGGCCAATTCAGTCAGGGTGGATGTGGTCCACTCCCAATAATTGATGAGGCGGTGTCAATACCAAGAGAGGGAAAATTGCTTTTGTAGTGAGCCAGCCACTCCCAGTCCCTATTCATGCCCAAATTGATGGTGTTAAGTTTGCAAATGAATTGTAGCTTGAATTGTATTGAATTGTAGTTTGAAACCACTTTTATCGGTGGCAGTTATATGTGTGAACAGTTTCCTCTCTTCCCCCTCCCTCATGACCCCCATCACCCTGCCTCACCAAATACTTGAGGTTTGAATGAATAATAATACAATCTCATTTGTCTCTCTTGTCAAGTTCTTTCTGGTTTTCAGAAGATGGTCATTCTAACAAGATCCAATCAAACAATCAGGCCGGGGCGGCTCCAGGCACCAGCGCACCAAGCGCATGCCGGGGGCGGCAAGCCGCGGGGGGCGGCCTGTCGGTCACTGTGGGGGCGGCAGTCAGGGAGCCTTCGGCGGCATGCCTGCCAGAGGTCCGCCGGTCCCGCGGCTTTGGCGGCAATTTGGCGACGGGTACGCCGAAGCTGCGGAACCAGCGGACCTCCCGCAGGCGTGCCGCCAAAAGCTGCCTGACTGCCGTGCTTGGGGCGGCAAAATACATAGAGTCGCCCCTGAATCAGGCACATTCTAATCTGGGGATTCAGGGCCTTAAAATTCTTCAGTATTATTGCTATTCCACTGGCAGCTTTCTGTTGGCATATGGGAAGAAGCACACCACACCATCCCACTAGGGACACTAAGACTTCCTCAGAAGCCTCACTCATATTCCAGTGCTAACAAATATTCCCCATTCAAATACAACAGTCAAATTCTCAGCTCTCCAGTTTCCCAAACCAGAACTGAAAATGAATAAATGAGATTCAAATCACAACCGAAGTGGTTCACTGTACTAATTTGTAAATGATGGCAATTAGCACATCTTGTTTTTCATACCTGCCGTTAGACTTCTGCATTTCACTGTGGAAATGCACACATTTATATGCCATGTAGGCTCCTCTCTCTGGAATTAACTCTTAACATTTACTCTGGCACGAAATTACTAGGTTTAACTCTTCATTCATTGTTGGCATTTACAAGGCTCCTGGTGTGATGCATATTTTAATTTAACATGTCTTGCTTTCTCTTCCTGCCAACAACCAAATATGTTATGCCTCATGTACTGTACATCTAACCTACTGTATATACAAAGAAGAGAGACTCGGTTCTCTATTTCAGCATTCATCTAAAAAGAAATGTACCAAAAATCTCCTAAAAAAAAATGCCTAAATCAAAATAAGTCTAAGGAACTGATCCTCAAAGTTAATTAGGCACCAAACTCCTATTGATTTGAGGATCTGGGCCTAAGTTTCTCCACATGTTCCCCAAGTGCATGAGAATTTCCAATCTTGAGAGGCTGTTAATGCCAATTCAGTCCGTGTTCATCGTTCTATTCATTACTGTAATTTTTTTGTTCTACTATTAGTAGCTGGAGCTGTGACTTACATCATGTTTAAAGTTAAAAAAAAAAATCTATTGAAAGAGTGTGTTCTTATTCTACCAGGCTCACTTCATCCCTTCATCTTTCAATAGTAGATTTAATTTGGGGGAATCATAATACTCATTTTAGGTTTGGGGTTTGTTTGTTTTTTTCAACTATAAATTAGATTTCTGTTGGCTTTGGGTAGACTCTAAATATTCCATGACACTTTTCCCTCCTCATAGTGTTGTGAAGTGTGTCGTATGTCAGTTGGTTCCTTACCTTTATGCTAGAGATGGCTGTGTTTCAGTGGCACTATATGTATTTAAGGCCTGAGTTGAAGTCAGTGGAAATTTCTTTTGACTTCTGTGGCCTTTGGATCAGTTATCTGCTGCTTTTGGACCCCTGCAGATAAAAGTTGTTATATAAATATAGGATATCAATATTAATAAAACAGTAAATAATTACTTTAAATTTAACTACTTTGAGCACATCAGAAGTATAGTCTAACATTTTATTACATTACTGGGAAAAAAATTTTAAACTTTACTCTCATACATTGTGTGCATAAATCATTCCAAAATAATAGCTACAGTTAAATACATTACTTTTAAATAACAGTGTACCTTTATTGCTCACTTCTCTGGCATTAGGTTATTTTTGATGAGAGACTATTGTGCTCTACCTTTTTGACTCCATGGAAACTCACTGTGGGTTACTTATTTATTAAGGGCAGGATCCAAAACCTAATGAGAATCTCTCCATTTACTTCAATTAGCTTTAAATCAGGACCTAAATGAATCATCTTAGAACTTGAATATTGCTTGAGTCCTAAGAAGAGCTTTCCTGGAATGAGGAATACTAGTCCGACTCCACAGTTACTATTTTTTGTGTAAAAATAGTCATATTTTCAGTCTGAATAAATTTTACTTTGGATTAAGGGAAACAATAAAAGAAAAAATGTCTCTGGGAGAGAGCACAGTGTGTTCATTTTCTGTAACATGCTGCACCTCTACTTCACAAAATGGCCTCTAGTCCCACAGACTCCCCTATCCCTGCACTGCCACTATTCAAAGTTGGATTGGGGTTCAGCTTTGCACTCACTACATTCCTGAATCCACAGTGCTAGGTCTGCTCAGACTTTCATACTATCTCCCCCACCCTGCTCCTATTCAGTGTACAAGCTATTGACTCCCTCATTCACAATAGCCTCCCTTGTAATCCCCCATCACACAGCTAGAGGCCTCACTTGCTGTTTTTTCTTGGTTTCCTCCATCTTCCTTACCACTCCCAACCCCTGCAGACCTGGGCACAACCATGCTGAAATTTGGCATGTCTCCATACTTTGCTCACTTGGATGGAACTTCTCCATGGATGGAAATGCCACAGGGAGAGAGAGGAACATAAAAAAAAAATCCCATCTTCTGTGCTGGGATGGGTCCTGTAATGAGCACATGCTACTCACCATTTGGTGGTGCCTCATCTGGGGAATTAGCTTGCCACTGTCCATTCCCCATCTGGTGGTCACTCAGCCCATTGCCTCAGTAACTCACTCTATAGCCCCTCTCTTGCTGCTCAGGAGCTGCAGCACCTCTCCTTCATGGCTTAGCCCTCCAATCATCCTTCCTTCTGGAGTGTCACTAGACTCTCTCTTCACACAGTCTAAGGCAGGCTCCCTATCCACCTTGCCGACTGTGCCACTCCCACAGTGGCTTGTATGGGAACCCAGGCCCACCCTCTACACCAAGTTAAGGTTTTTCGCCTTCGTCTGCAGCATGGGGCAGGGGTCGCAAGCTGCAGGATTCTCTGCGACTTGAAGTCTTTAAATCACGATCTGGAGACTTCAACAGCTGAGTTAAGGGAAAGTGGGTGGGTCAGCTTTTGTGGCCTGCATCATGCGGGAGGTCAGACTAGATGACCATAATGGTCCCTTCTGACCTTAAAGTCTATGAATCTATGAGTCTATGAGTAAGTTCCAATCCAGCAGTTCAGGTCTATGTTCTCAGACCATACTGCACCTTGCCTAGACTGCTTCCTACACTCCTATTACAGACTCTTTCCCCCATTCTTGTATCAGGAAGTGTGACTGCACATTTCCTCACTGCAACCCCTCTTCTCTATTGCCAGCTCCTTGGCTTTATAGAAGCTTCACCTTTTTTTGCCCGAGCTTCATCCCCAATTAAACCTCATAGCATCCTAACTCCCTGAATCCACACCATATAGCCTATGGCTATTTGGCCTCTCTTACCTATATTACCTACCTCCAGGGCTAGTGTGGGGTCAATGTCCCATCACAGGGTCCCATGAGAATTACCGGTTCATAGGTGTTCTTTGCCCTACATTTCTCTCTTAGTAGCTTACCAATCTGTAATATTTGGAGAAAAATATTTTTTCTCTGCCCCTCCCCATCATGGGGTATTGCAAAGCTAAATTAATTAATGTTTGTAAAATGTCCTGAATGAAAGGCACAGCAGCAGAAGAAATTATTTTTTGCTATAATCCCTTGCAGATATTCTATGCACCTTTAGAAATTAAAAAATGTACATAGAAATCAGTACTATGCATAATATCCTGTCCTTCTAGCACCAGCAATACAGTGAAGTCCTATTATTATAGTTAATTCATTTTTTTTTTACCCTCAGACCAAGTTAACTCTGAGGCAGATTCACTCTGTAATTGGGATTCCAATTTGCACATTAATCCATTGAAATAATTTCAAAGCTTCATCCTATTTCCAATACCTGAGTTCACTATAAATTGGTTTTATGTGTTTGTGAGGTAGTAAAGGTAAAGGTCAGCCCTACCTTGCTCCAAGAATTTGTTTATGCTTTCTTTTTGCAGAAGCAGAATGCTTCAAGTGTGTTTATTGGGCACTTCCACCTTCTTTATGGATCCTCTGGCCTGTGTTACCACTAGGCTTTCTGTGTTTCGACATATTTTCTGGAAGAATACTATTATATTTTTTGTGGAATGGTCTCAGCAGATCCATACTGAGCTTAGAAGACATACCGACATTCCATGTGTGGCTGACAAGAGTTATGGCACACTTAAATGCATTTCACCTTTTAAAAAATGGGACTATATCAGATTAGCCACATAACTTGTTGCGTTTTTTCAGTTTAGAAAGTGGCTATCAAGTCAAAAACAGTGGAGCAAGATGGGCAGATATCCCCTTAATACTTCAAAGTAAACAATTCTAGATTCCCTTAAGCACACCATCTTTTTTCAAGTTAATTGTAAAAAGAAAGAAAAATGAAATTGCTCCATGAAAACACCACAGACCTCCAAACCAGTGATAGGCAAATGACAAATGGATCAGAATTTCAGATTGCTCCCAGCTTTGCTCAAAATTAGAAAACAGGGTGTGACACTCTAGGAGCAGACTTTTTCATGTGTTTTCCTGTACTATAGTTGCATAGTCTTAATATCCTGTCTGTCCTAAAGGAAAGGACTGCCTATTTTTTCAGGAACGCAGTGTTACTCAGTGAAATTCACCCTGCAGGGGAGGAAATCTCAGGTAAGGGTAAGTTGAATTTTAAGGCTCTAGGACTGGAGTTTTGCTGAGGTAAAAAACAAAAACAAAAGACAAGAAAACAAAACAAAAAATCAAATCAAAACAAAAACACCATAATTACCTCTTTCCCCATAATCATTTGGCGGTACTTCCAGTCCCAGATGAAATCATGAAATATAGAGACACAAAACATTGTGGGTTTGATTCTTTTTTTAAAAGCAGTTTAGTATAATATTTTAACTGTCAAAAGGATTTGAATTTAGTTTGGTTCAAATTCTGACAGGAGACTTAGCCCTGTTCTTATTTTATCCAAACCGATTCATCCATCCCATTCATTTAAGATCAGCAGAGAATTTTAACTCGGTATGCCTAGAACACTTCTCAGAGAAAGTATTAAAAAAATCTAAGTAGTAAATATGTATAGTTTATAGGACATCGAAATTAATGAGGTGAAGTTGAAACTTTCAGATCCGAGCATCTTAATGTTTATTCATGCCTTTTATGCCATCGTTAATGCACATAGCACAATCAGACAGACACCAAGCTTCAAAGATTTAAGTCATGAAGAAAGATTAAGAAAGCTGTACTTATTCTCACTGGAAAAGAAGAAACTCACAGTGTCCTAATTAAAGCTTTTAAGATTTCAAAGATGATAACATACTGACCCAAGTAAAGTTTTACAATTGCAAATAACACCATGATCTAAAAACAAAGTAATTTGAAGCATAAGGAGAGTTTTGAGCAAAACTTTTTTCCTGTTCACATACAGTCTTGTAGGGCAGGGAACAACATGAAGTTATTAGTAATAGGAGATATTGAAGAAAAATGCTACAGCAAGTGTGCAAAACAATTTCCAGGTAAACGTAAGACACAGAGGTTTAAGAATACATAAATAAATAAAAGTCAATGGCGTTGACCCTTCATTGGGAACTGCACAGGGAAATCCCTATGCGTGCTCAGAGCCCCACTGAAGTCCACTCATCTCCATGTGGGTGCAGGGGTCTGGCCACATGGTTGTCAATGCATAATTGGGGCCAACGAGTGTGTAATTGACTGCCTTACAGAGAGTCAGACCAAGCTGTTAAACCTTCTGCACCAAAACGGATTTCAAGCAGGTATAATATGCTAAATAGATTTTTTTTTTCCTTGCCTGTAAATATCTGGTTTGGGGAGATCATTTCTACAGATTTGGCAGCAATTTGCATAAAACAATAAGGAATTAGAGGTTATTTTCTCTCCTTTTACTGATGCAGATTCTTCCAGGAGATATTCTGGACATTATCAGTACTGTTTAAGGAAACTTGTATACCGAGAAGGGAATTCAATGGTGATTTATACAAAGGCTTCAAGAGATTGTAAGTGCTTCAGGGCAGGATCTTTATCTTATTAAAATTCCCAGTTATTAATATAAACTCATAAAATAATAATAATATAAAATAACTAGAAATATTATCCATCTTCTGAGAGGTGACTAGTCCCAATAGTCTTCATCTAGAATGTGGCAGGGGGGAGGGGGCAGGAAATCAACTGGGATGTACATGTACAATATGGTGTTGAACTCAGGAAATGATTTTGGTATCACACAAAGTAGTCTAATAGGTGTTCATTTTCTAGTAGAGAGTGTTCAACATTAATTTGAAATTGAAATAGCTTTTGCAGCAATAAGAATACTACACAGTCCTCCACCTATATAACCTTGACGAATACTTCAATAGCAAACCTAGCAGATCAATTAAATGCAAGTGCTACATGGAATCTGTCCTTTGGGGAAGCAGAATCCTATTGAAGAGCAATTTCTCCAATACAATGAAAATGGAAAATTGATTTACAGTCTAAATGTGTCAGCTCTTCTAAATAGAGTTATAACTAGACTATATAGAATGTCAGATAAAGGAACAGGGGGCTGAATGAAGGAACAGATAACACTTCACTTTAAATGAAGTGTAATTGTTCAATCAATAGTTTGCTTTAAAGATTAGGTAAGATTTCATTACACATTGATCAACCACATATCACATTGTACAGAGATAGAGCAACAAATTGGAAGTTGATGGTAGAAAATGCACAAGGTACCCTTTGCACACACAAAAAATAGAATTAAAAGGATTAAATGCCACTAAAACACATTGCAGTGGATCAAACTAATGAAGGGTTTTTAACTACACCTAAACAGGCTCTCTTTCCCTCCCTCCATGTTAGCAAAGAGTAGCAAAAGTACGCTGGCTATTGAAGGGTGCATTCTAGTTTCAGGTGCTGTTGCAAACATGACAGTTGCCATTCTTTAAATAAGAGATGAGTTCATAAGGTATATGAAATGGTTAACAAATCGTTCACTCTTGAAGCAGACCGGGCAAATATGTGTTTGTCTGACGGTTAATGCCCAAAGTGCTGACACAGCTATTCTGCAACTTGCATAAGCAGGTCTACACCTGCTTTTTAAAAGTTTCAGCAATCTAATAGAGGAGCAGAAATAATGCCATGAGATTTACAGCAAGTTAAGGAATTCAAATGCTCAATAGTCACAGGAAGTAGTTGGCAAGCAATCCATAGGATGATATAAAAAACAAAGTCTAAGTCTAGTTATAGACACTTCATGAATGGGGGAAAAGGCTAAATTAATGTAAATATATTATTTGCTACATATATCTTGCCCATTTCTAGTATGAAGAATACTTTGAGTATATAGACACAGACCTATTTTCTGGACACAATTGGCCATTAGTGTCAATACAAACGGATTGAAGGCTATATCTCCCCAATGGCTCGAGTGTGCTATTTGCATAAGGGCCTGTGAGAGGGAAGTTCCTGGAGAGATTGTGCCTTAGGAGACAATCTCTACAGTCACTGTTCATCCCTGGACAATTAGGATGCTGTAAATTACTATTTCTGGTGCCCAGGCCCTGCTTTGCAGATCAGTGAAAAAGAGGCAGAGCAATAGCTCCATATCTTCCATGCCCACTATTTGCTCCCCAGAGGGACCAAGCAATCCCAGATCACAAAGAGTGTTATTATGATCACCCTTTCACAGGATGAGCAAGGAGGATGCAGGCTCCTTGCCTGCTGTATCACCCGTACAAGTGACAGTCATAATCTCAACCTAAACGCTGAAGTTAATCCATAATAAACCAACAGTCATACCAATTTGAAAGCTAGTATTTGAGCCCAGAATGCAAATCTAGATTCATTTGAGGGGTGCAAGACTTACTTTGCAAACAGATGAGGGCTGCCTTAAAATGTTTTTTTGTTTATGAGACCCTATTGGTAGTAGGGTTTTAGTTGTTGCGGGTTTTTTTTTACTTAAGATTATTTTACATCTTGGGATAAAGAATCTAAATCAGTTATTCAGTGGGATGGAGAAACATGAAGCATACTAATATTGAAAGAAAAGTAGAGTTTGCAATGGTTTGGCCATTTCCTAATTGTAAGAAATTCTTCTACAGAGTTCAGTGGGGCCAGGATTTCTCCCAGTATGGATTTCACATGCATGTAGCATCCTTACCTTAAAAACCTTGTAAGTCCTGTCTTACCACAACTGATACCAAATACATGTGATCATTAGTTGAGAGGAGCCAAAGTCTCAACCTTGAATATGAAACCCATTCAGATTTTCAGAGGATTCAAAATTTGGGTATCTAAAGTCAAACCTGCTCCTACATTTTTGGGATGGGACCCGTTCTAATCGCAGTCCTGAAGATGATGACATCTTTTAAGAAGAGTTGCTCTTATGAAATTTTGGTCAAAGATAGTTGAAATCTTGCAAGGACTGCTGATTTCACCATTTACACCATTTCACGAGATTTCAGCATCATTGAATGTAAATCCAGACCGTTCCAATTTGGCCACAAACCTATACCAATAGCCCTGGCCTAAACCCAATTTGGATTCATATCTGAACATGATTTTCTTGGTCCATCTGTAAATTATTGCTCATTAAGGGGCGGATCTCAATGAAGTTCAGTGACACAATATCTATTCACATCAAAGGCTCAGGACTGGAATACTTTGGCCAAATCCTTCCCAGTTTAATAACTTACCATTAAATTTTGTAATGACTACTACGTGTAGGTGTTACATGTCACCTGTTTAATTTATTATTGAAATTAGATAATCCTCCCCCAACCAAATCATAAATAATACTTTGGCATTATACAGTGCCTTCCAAAAAAAGGATTTCTAAGCACTTTACAATCATTAATGAATTAAGCTTCAGCACATCATTGTGAGGAACAGAAGTATAATTATCCTGGTTTTGCAGAGGCACAGAGAAGTTAAGAAACTTGCCCACAGTCACAAAACAAGTCAATGGAAGCACATGGATTAGAATGCAGGAGTGAAATCCTGACCACAAGATTCCCACTGACTTCACTGTAGGATTTCACCCTAGATCTCGTGACTTCAAGTGCTCTTATTTAACCACATGCCTACGCTTCCACCCACTTTGGACGCATAAGCATACAACACCTCTAACGTTGATTAATGCTATACAAGCTGCACTTGTTTAAATGTAAGATTTTCCATTGTTGTTGATTTATATTTTTATGGTAGACACATTTAAGTAAGAACTGCTGTACTGTGAAACTATCTAAAGTAATATGCAACAAAACTGAAAAAGAATGAAGCAGAAACCAGAAGTACTTACCATTTATAATGGTTCCCAACACTGAAGTGAATGCAAAGCAGATCTTCGTCGTGATTTATTGATGTTCAACCTCAGAAAACACTGAAAATAGAAAAGGTTCATTCAGAATACTAGTCTATTTATCAAAGTATTGTCACATGGCTATAGAACTGCAACAACAACTTTAGCTGCAATTTCACTTGCCAGTTAAATTGCTTTGAAGATTATTTATGTTTTAATAATTTAGTGGCATTTCATTTTAGAAGCGGTCAAACATGCATTGAGACTCATTAAAAGCACACCATATCTGAATTTCTAATAGATCTATAATGTCAGTAAAGATTTTACTACTCTCTGTTTTTTCCTAGAAATGGACAAGAAGTAGTATTAAATTTTTATTACAGTAGCCCACAGAGGCCTCAAATTAGATCAAAGCCCCATGGTGCTAAGCATTGCACAAACACAATCCCTGCCCTGAAGATATTGCAACCTAACCCAACAAGGCAGGCAGCATGTATAGAGGAAACAGAGAGGTGAAGTGACTTGCCTGAGATGGGGGAGGATCCAAGAGCCCGGGCTCCAGTGACAGCCCAAATGTCTGCACCTCTATTTTATATCCCCATATCTTGAGCCCGTCAAGCCTGAGTCATCTGATATAGGCCAGCCATGGGTGTTTAATTGCTGTGTAGACATACCCTTAATGGCGTGAGAGGAGCAGGTGCCCCTAGTAGGGTGACTGCATGTCTACAGGAGAGGGCTTGAGAGATAAAACCCCTGTGTAGGGGTAGGGAAGAGAAGAGAGATTTTCCATCTCTGGGGAAAGAGAAAACATTGCTCAACTCCTCAGAGGGAAGAGAAAGAGAATCAGAAATCATCCATCCTGTGTATGGAAGAGAAATAAAGAATCCCTCTACAAATCCCTGTGAGAAAAGAGAACAGAGCTGCTTCCATCCTGAAGAGAGAAAACTCAGGAGCACATGGGAGGTCTCTGTGGGTATGTCTACACAACAATTAAGCACCTGTGGCTGGCTCAGTCTCCAGGGCTGTAAAATTGCTGTGTAGGCATTTGGGCTCTCACTGGAGTCTGGGGTCTGGGATCCTCTCCTCTTGTGGGGTCCCAGAGCTCAGGTTTCACCCTGAGCCTAAATGCCTACACAGCAATTTTACAGCCCCGCGAGACTGAGTCAATTGACCCCGGCCAGCCATGGCCATGGCACAGGTGTTTTATTCCAGTGTAAACATACCTTTTAAGGCCTCTGTACAAAAAAAGCACTTAAGCTACTGTAAATAGCTACTTAAGCACTTAAGCCTTGAGGGTTTGAGTATGTATGTAATCCCTTCTCTATTCAGAAATAGTCTCTTAAACCCCAGAGAACATAAGCATGTGTTTAAGTGTTTTTCTGAATTTGGACCTAAGACTGGGATGGAGGAAGAGGAACTTCCTTTACCAGGTACTAAAACAAGCCAAACACAGTTAAGTCAGGAGGAGGAGAATGTTAGATGTCCGTAAAATCATGAATGGTGTGGAAAAAGTGAATGTGAATAGAGAAGTATGATTTACCCTTTCCCACAATACAAAAACCAGGGGTCACATGATTAAATTAATAGGCAGCAGGATTAACACAAAAAAGAGGAAGCACTTTTTCACACAGCACCTTTGGAACTAAGGTGCTTTGGAATTAACCTGTGGAACTCATTGCCATGGGATGTTGTGAAAGCCAAAAGTATAAGTATAGGTGGGTTCAAAAAGAACTAGATAAGTTTATGGAGGATAGGTCCATCAATGACTATTAGGCAAGATGGTCAGGGATGAAAACACATGCTGGCACAACCCTAAACCACTGATTGCCAGACCCCAGGAGAGGAAGACAGGTTCAGTCTCTCCAGCTGCACTGTTCAGTACAATCCCCTTAAAGCCCTGGTATTGGCTACTATCAGAGACAGGATGATGGACTAGATGGACCATTGGTCTGACCTATTATGGCAGTTCGTATGTTAAAGTGTTTTTTAACAGACAAATAGTAATAAAAAAGTACATGTCCAAACAGATTTGGATTAATCATGTCCAATAGTACTATATATTTACTAGGCTGTGAAATAATTTAAAGGGCAGAGTGTTTTTTTAAAGCCACGTCCATTGAAGTGGGGTTGGGGAAGTAACTAGAATCCATATGGGTTCCCATTCTGCTTGCAAAGAGCAGTCGGCTGTCGTTATACCTCATAAGAGGGTCAACACCCTGGCCTCTTTGAGGTGACTAGTTTGCTGTAGGCATTAACAGTCACCTAGAGACTGCAATGAGGGATCAGATTGTGGCTTTTAAGCCAGAAAGATGTAAGAGTGTAGTAAATGCCAATTGTGGCTCACAGAATCATTCTGCATGCAAAGAAGTTGAAGTCAATAAGAATGTGTCAAAATAAACAATGAGGAATTGGACCTTCCGGGTGGGAGGGGGGAAGAATAGCATCTCATTGAGTTAAGGATCTTGAAATTATCAAGATGCACTTATTCAGACTCTAATACTAGTGAAATTGCCCTCCCCCTCTCCAAGTTTATAAAAACTGTACTGGATTATATAACAATCTGGAATTCCTTAAAAATCTAGATTATTTTCTGTATAACTGCCTGTAAATAAGAGCCAAATTCTGAGTCATTTACCCTGGTGGTATAACTCAATAAAGTGAAGAGAATTATTCTCAATTTAAATCAGAGTAAGTGAGAATTGAAAACTGATACTAATGAAGACCTCAAGTAACAAAATATAAATCTCATCTATTGGGTATCTTTCTAAGGAAATCTACATCTTATGTTTTTTTTGTTTGTTTGTTTAAATTACTTATTCTTCTTATTCAAAAGTGATTTATTATGGCCTAACCCAAATCCTAATCCTTGCTGTAGCATGCTTTCATGTACTGAGATTTTGCGGTATTATTCTAAACAATTTAGCATATAGTTTCAAATTCAAGTATGGATGCAGGCTATTGGAATTTGAAACATTATTAAGAGTCAACCAAACTCTCCTTATCACTTTATATTGTAAAGCATAATGTTGTTTAAAAAAGAATGACAGTGCAATTATATTATATACATATATACATTTTAATATGTATTTTAATGTTATTTTAATATATTTTAATATATTAGCAAAATAACAAATACTGTAGACTTCTTTTTTAACAAAATTTACAATATGCTACAATGTATCTAAAAACAGCACTTGTTTCCCCACAGCATTTGAGGTGAGAGGCCATTAACTGATGATTGATTGATTGATTGACTAGAAAAGCCTTTTTTATGACTGGTGATTTTAAAAAAAAAACCCTGACATTATTGGGCAAGTTTGAATAATATATTCATCTTTAAATTGAGAAGAAATGCTGAGAAATTAGCTATGCAAATATAAGCCAGTTCATTTGGAAGAAAGATGTGCATGACTATGAGTGTTTGGATCACCATCACCAACTAAAATGAATACCCGAAGAGTTGTTAAAAACAAAACAAAAATATTAAACTGATCACAGCTAAGCAGCAATATACTGCATTTCATCATAATAATCGGGGAAGAAGAAGCATTAAAGGATGATTAATCCAATCTGGAAGCCAAATGCTCCTTGCTTAGAAACATTTTTTTTGGATGTTTTATGTTTTAGCCATTAATTGTTGATTATAGTAAATTAGACACCCAGATGTTTATCCTAGTAATATGTAATGTCAAAAACAAAACCATCCTTTCCCTTAATTGTTAAAATGCTGTAATTTGTCTCTACATACTGTCAATATGGCCTAATTAAAACAATCTTTATTTTTGTTTGAAAGTTCACAGAAATTCGTGACAGATAAGGAATTGCTATGTGTTTGGAATCCACACCCGTTGGAGCGGCCAACAAATATCTTGCATCATTTTCCTTGTGATAACAGTTAGTCTGCTGTGATAGCCCCACCTATCCTAATACAAATAAAAAAATAAACAAAATTCCTTGAGCCAGGGCCAGATTCTGCTAGCCATTGTGCAGAACCTGATCAAGAGTCCATTGAAATTAATGGGAAAACCCCAATTGACTTTAATGGGCATTGGATCCAGCCTCAAGTGCACAAGCAGAGGAGAGGATGCAGAGAGTTTGACACTATGCATGTGCTCTTGAGCAACAGGCAAACAGAATATTGATGCTTGCAGTCCCTCATTGCAGTCTCTAGGTGACTGTTAATGCCTACAGCAAACTAGTCACCTCAAAGAGGCCAGGGTGTTGACCCTCTTATGAGGTATAACGACAGCCGACTGCTCTTTGCAAGCAGAATGGGAACCCATATGGATTCTAGTTACTTCCCCAACCCCACTTCAATGGACGTGGCTTTAAAAAAACACTCTGCCCTTTAAATTATTTCACAGCCTAGTAAATATATAGTACTATTGGACATGATTAATCCAAATCTGTTTGGACATGTACTTTTTTATTACTATTTGTCTGTTAAAAAACACTTTAACATACGAACTGCCATAATAGGTCAGACCAATGGTCCATCTAGTCCATCATCCTGTCTCTGATAGTAGCCAATACCAGGGCTTTAAGGGGATTGTACTGAACAGTGCAGCTGGAGAGACTGAACCTGTCTTCCTCTCCTGGGGTCTGGCAATCAGTGGTTTAGGGTTGTGCCAGCATGAGGTTTCATCCCTGACCATCTTGCCTAATAGCCATTGATGGACCTATCCTCCATAAACTTATCTAGTTCTTTTTGAACCCACCTATACTTATACTTTTGGCTTTCACAACATCCCATGGCAATGAGTTCCACAGGTTAATTCCAAAGCACCTTAGTTCCAAAGGTGCTGTGTGAAAAAGTGCTTCCTCTTTTTTGTGTTAATCCTGCTGCCTATTAATTTAATCATGTGACCCCTGGTTTTTGTATTGTGGGAAAGGGTAAATCATACTTCTCTATTCACATTCACTTTTTCCACACCATTCATGATTTTACGGACATCTAACATTCTCCTCCTCCTGACTTAACTGTGTTTGGCTTGTTTTAGTACCTGGTAAAGGAAGTTCCTCTTCCTCCATCCCAGTCTTAGGTCCAAATTCAGAAAAACACTTAAACACATGCTTATGTTCTCTGGGGTTTAAGAGACTATTTCTGAATAGAGAAGGGATTACATACATACTCAAACCCTCAAGGCTTAAGTGCTTAAGTAGCTATTTACAGTAGCTTAAGTGCTTTTTTTGTACAGAGGCCTTAAAAGGTATGTTTACACTGGAATAAAACACCTGTGCCATGGCCATGGCTGGCCAGGGTCAATTGACTCAGTCTCGCGGGGCTGTAAAATTGCTGTGTAGGCATTTAGGCTCAGGGTGAAACCTGAGCTCTGGGACCCCACAAGAGGAGAGGATCCCAGACCCCAGACTCCAGTGAGAGCCCAAATGCCTACACAGCAATTTTACAGCCCTGGAGACTGAGCCAGCCACAGGTGCTTAATTGTTGTGTAGACATACCCACAGAGACCTCCCATGTGCTCCTGAGTTTTCTCTCTTCAGGATGGAAGCAGCTCTGTTCTCTTTTCTCACAGGGACTTGTAGAGGGATTCTTTATTTCTCTTCCATACACAGGGGTAAATCACACACTCTTGCAGGTACATCTACTTTAGGGCGGTGTGTAGAGTACAGGCACTGTACACCCAGCTAGCATAGGTGTAAACAGCAGCGTAGATGGTGAAGCATGGCTTAGGTGAATTGACTAGAGAGCTTTTGTGCCTGAACCCTAGGGTATATACCCTATTCAGTTCTCTACATGGCCAAGCCATGCCTTCCCCAATCTACACTGCTATTTTTATCAATGTTGTGTCCCACTTCCAGAGCCTTTCCCCAATGCCGGAGCCTTTCTCCACTGCCAGACCCTTTCAATGCTGCATGTACTTACACACCCCAGTGACAATTGGAGTTGCAGCTAGCAAGGGATATTAAGAGTAACAAGAAGGGTTTCTACAGGTATGTTAGCAACAAGAAGAAGGTCAGGTAAAGTGTGGGCACCTTACTGAATGGGGGAGGCAAACTAGTGACAGAGGATGTGGAAAAAGCTAATGTACTCAGTGATTTTTTTGCCTCTGTCTTCATGAACAAGGTCAGCTCCCAGACTACTGCACTGGGCAGCACAGTATGGGGAGGAGGTGACCAGCTCTCTGTGGAGAAAGAAGTGGTTCAGGACTACTTAGAAAAGCTGGACAAGCACAAGTCCATGGGGCTGGATGCACTGCATCCGAGGGTGCTAAAGGAGTTGGCGGATGTGATTGCTGTGGCCATTATCTTTGAAAACTCATGGCGATCCGGGGAGGTCCTGGATGACTGGGAAAAGGCTAATGAAGTGCCCATCTTTAAAAAAGGGAAGAAGGAGGATCCAAGAAACTACAGGCCAGTCAGTCTCACCTCAGTCCCTGAAAAAATCATGGAGCAGGTCCTCAAGGAATCAATTCTGAAGCACTTAGAGGAGAGGAAAGTGATCAGGAACAGTCAGCATGGATTCACCAAGGGCAAGTCATGCCTGACTAACCTAATTGCCTTCTATGGTGAGATAACTGGCTCTGTGGATAAGGGGAAAGCAGTGGATGTGTTATTCCTTGACTTTAGCAAAGCTTTTGATATGATCTCCCACAGTATTCTTGCCAGCAAGAAGTCTGGGCTGGATGAATGGACTATAAGGTGGATAGAAAGCTGGCTAGATCGTCAGGCTCAACGGGTAGTGATCAATGGCTCCATGTCTAGTTGGCAGCCGGTATCAAGCAGAGTGCCCCAAGGGTCGGTCCTGGTGCCGGTTTTGTTCAATATCTTCATTAATGATCTGGAGGATGGCGTGGATTGCACCCTCAGCAAGTTTGCAGATGACACTAAACTGGGAGGAGTGGTAGATACACTGGAGGGTAGGGATAAGATACAGAGGGACCTAGACAAATTAGAGGATTGGGCCAAAAGAAATCTGATGAGGTTCAACAAGGACAAGTGCAGAGTCCTGCACTTAGGCCAGAAGAATCCCATGCACTGCTACAGACTAGGGACCGAATGGCTAGGCAGCAGTTCTGCAGAAAAGGACCTAGGGGTTACAGTGGACGAGAAGCTGGATATGAGTCAACAGTGTGCCCTTGTTGCCAAGAAGGCTAACAGCACTTTGGGCTGTATAAGTAGGAGCATTGCCAGCAGATCATCCCCCTCTATTCAGCATTGGTGAGGCCTCATCTGGAGTACTGTGTCCAGTTTTGGGCTCCACACTACAAGAAGGATGTGGAAAAATTGGAAAGAGTCCAGCGGAGGGCAACAAAAATGATTAGGGGGCTGGAGCATATGATTTATGAGGAGAGGCTGAGGGAACTGGGATTATTTAGTCTACAGAAGAGACGAATGAGGGGGGATTTGATAGCTGCTTTCACTACCTAAAAGGGGGTTCCAAAGATCTAGACTGTTCTCAATGGTACCAGATGACAGAACAAGGAGTAATGGTCTCAAGTTGCAGTGGGGGAGGTTTAGGTTGGATATTAGGAAAAACTTTTTCACTAGGAGGGTGGTGAAGCACTGGAATGGGTTACCTAGGGAGGTTGTGGAATCTCCATCCTTAGAGGTTTTTAAGGCCTGGCTTGACAAAGCCCTGGCTAGGATGATTTAGTTGGGGATTGGTCCTGCTTTGAGCAGGGGGTTGGACTAGATGACCTCCTGAGGTCCCTTCCAACCCTGATATTCTATGATTCTATGAATATTCTGTCATCAGTAGAAGTTCTGCCTGAAGAGTGAGTACTAATTGTAAGACTTTACATAAAATATCAAAAAAACCATCTACCATAATATTTACTAAGCTGTCATCTTCAACAAAGCCCCATAAAACTTTGGGTTGACCTCAACAAGTTGTCATCCAGTCAGATACTGGATTGCTAAGGTTTATTGTCCTATGTGACTTAAATGTCCATGCAGATGCTGACATTTGTAAGTCATTCAACTCTCATAGAACTATATTGGGTAGTTTGTGCCTCAATGTGCAATGCGGGGTGCACTCTAGTTCTTCGTTTTTGGCATAGGATTGGATCACAGGAACTGCCATTCCAGGATGATCCTCTTGTTCACCTCACCCTGGATTGAACAAAGGATCTCCATAGCTAATAACATGAGCTGTTACAGCTTGAGCCAATGCTTTCTAACAATTTAGACTCTCTGTGGACTGAGACAGAGGACATCTGTAACATACACTCACAAGATCACTGATTTATCTAGTCCTGTCTCTGACAGTGACCAGTACCTGAGAAATAGTACGTGAGGGGGATGATCATTACTAATTATGAAAAAATGTGCCAACAGAGAACTTTCTTCCTAATCTCAGACAATCTAAATACACAGCACACAAGGTATAGTGGAAAGGGGAGGAACAAGCAAGCAAAGGGATCAAGGATCACATCTGGATAAGTCTCTGATTTTTTTAATGCAAAGTTTATCTTCCTCTCTTGCCCCAACCTGCAAATTTCCCCTTGCTGATCCACCGCAGTAATGTCCTAACTCTTATCCCCCATGTCCCTAATCTCCCTGCTCCCAAATACACATCCCCTCCCACAGTAAATCAGGAACAAGGATGAATAATTTAGAACAGCAACCAGCAAACAACAAAATAACTTTAAAGTATTTTAAGTGTCTGAATGTGCCTCTCTGGCAGCAAAGGAGGGAAGCAGCAGGGGGCTATTGCATAGCTGTCCTTCATCTCTAAAGTCCTAACAGCTCCAACAACATCTAGCCCCACCTATCTCTATCACCCAGCTGTCCTGGAATTCCATAGGTTAATTATGCATTAGGTTAAAAAAAGTATTTATTTTTCACCAGCTTTAAATGTGTTGTCTTTTGAGGTTACTGAGTTACTCCATGTTTTTGTATCGAGGAAGGGTATTTAGGAGCATCTGATTTACCTCCTCTACCCCATTCATTATCATGACACCTTGTGTCTAGGAGTCCTAATCTTTTCACTCTCTCCTCAAATTGAAATCATTCCACCCCTTGGATCATTTCCATTGCTCGTCTCTACACTCTTTCTTTTTCCACTGTACCCTCTCATCTCCAAAAGCAACTTCAAATTTTAAAAAATTCACTTGTTTCCCATGCTTTGCTTTACAGTTGGTTTGAGAAGGACACAAAGGCAGTCAGAGATGTGCAAACATTGAGGTCATAGATGGTACCTTTATGAAAGACTGGTGAACAATGAAAATTCAGTTCCGGTAGCAGCACCTATATGCCTCTTTAGAGCTAGTACTACTGCAGCATCTTCTCCCTACTGTCAAGTAGCAGCATCAGTAGCTGCCTCCTTCTACATCCTCCCACTCCCAGCTGTGGTTTCTCACTATTCAGGGCAAGGAATGTAGTGGTTAGCCCAGCTGCAGCAACTCTCCCAGTGGGGGAAGGGAGCAGTAGAGCCCCAAGGAGAAAGCAGAGAAGCCTTTGAGAAGGTCCTCATGGAATATGCCCATAGAATTTAATAAAGAATATCTTCTTTTTAAAAACCATCCTATAAAATGTAATAGTAGATAACATCATCCTTGGTATAAAAATCCTTTTTTTTTTCAAAAACCCTATAGAAAGTTCACCATGCCAATATTGGAAACGTCAATCATTCAAAAATCGTAAGTCAGGTCTCCAAAAATCTAGATATTGGTTTTAAAAATAAGAGATTTTCATACAATAATAATTTTGGTGTTCTCTTTTATTTACCTTTTGGTTTCTGAGTCCTTAGAGCGCAGTTGCTTCACATTTCTCAGCTTTTCTCTGAAATTAGCATGGCTAGAGACTTTGTTTTTTAAAGAAAGTTGAGATTCTCATGTAATCATCTGAACTGAGCTACTGGGGCTTGAAGATTCACACAATATCACAAAATTCACCATAAACATCATGCTTGGCAACACTATCATGCTGCAAAATATTTTTGGTTTCATTCCTAGTAAATTCTAGAGGACTCTTCCACAAGGAGTAGGAAGAAAGGCAAAGGAACTGGGATGAGGAAGGCATAAAGGATTGTAAGAAGGCAGATGAGGAGGAAATGGTGGGGAGGGGAACTGTGGGAAGGGAGGTTGAAAGGAGGGAGAGTTACTGAAGGGGGGTAAACTGGGGGAAGCAGAGGGCACTGGAGAGAATGGGAGACAAAGACGACCCAGGAATTGATGCTGGGATTCAGAGGAGACCTGGAAAGAGGACAGAGCACAGACAGGGAGGGAAACGAGTAGGAAAGAAGAGTGGTGGTGAAGAATGCATTGCATAGACTGGGCTGGAAAAAAACAGAAGCTTCAGGAGGTTGTGATGAAAGGGGCTAAGGGATTAATATGGGCTTGGAGAGTTGACCAGGTCAGAAGAGATCATGTAATGTGAGGGAATGAGTGCTCCCCTCCATATCCCCCACATATAGTCTCTAACGTACAGGACCCGCTCTGGCAGGCTGTTAGAACTGAAGTATAACTAATTTTCTTTCTTTGATGTATACTGCAGTTGAGTTTACATAAGAGCACTATAGTAGCTATGCCTCATCCTGCACAGAAGATAACTCCAAGTCTGAGGTCTTTGGGGTCTTGCTTTATAGAAAAAATCCCGATTATTTGCAGAAAAAGAGTTAATCATGCTCAGGCTGAATTGTGAAACCATTCAGTTAAAAAAGTGCTAACTAAGGAGTGACTGATGTTAAAATTAGAAGAGATAATCCTGCTTGAGACTGATAAGGACCCAAATCCTTATCATCTCCATTGCTGGTAGACAGCTCTGTGTCTCAGAGGATTAACTGAACAATTTCATTTTTGCAGCCTAAGCCTGCCAAGTATCCAGTAATATAAGAGCACTCTCTCTCTCTCGGATCCTGCCCAGATAATACGAGGGCATGGAGTCACTTAAGTGCTGGACTTGTGCAGTTAATGTCACATCTGTCAAGCATCAGCAGCTTAAAAACCTGGCAGTGCAGCTAATGCTGAACAAATACCCATGAGGATTGCATTTCATCACATTCTGCTCTCAGCCTCTGTGTAAGTTTTTAGGAAATTCAAACATATGCTTTGAATATGCCATTTGGCATATTGTGTTTAAGTTACACAACAAACCCATGATACACTAGAGAAGGTGCATGGGTCCTTGTTAAAATTCTGCAACCCAAATGAAGGACAGATTAGGATCCCCTTCCCTGGATACTGCCAAATCATCTCTGCCAGGGACAGTATCCTGGGGCTTATAAAAACTCTCCTCAAAAGTCTTATTTTTGCCTTTAAATGGATAAAATCCCCCACCCCAGTAGGTATTTTATTTTAATACTACTACAGTAATAATAAATAATGGTAATCCTAGCTTTTATATATTACTACTCCGAGTAATTTGTATTAGTATTACAATAGAGCTGAGAAACCCCAGTCAGAACTGGAGTCTCACAGGAGCATGGAGCACTTACATAATAAAAGACAATCCCTGTTCCAAAGATCTTTCAAGCTAATTTAAGACAAGGTGCAATAAGTGGACATAACAAGCAAATGGAGGATATGGGAGAGACAGAGAAGGATTGCAATAATAGATATATATGGCTACATACACCAGCTATCTTTGCAATTCACTGGTTTCAGGACATCCGTTTTTTATTTGTTACATTATGATATCAATATAAAATAATATTGATAATACTATTCCCTACTGATCACCTTCTATCAGTTGGCAATTCACTGTAGGCATCATGGTAAGAGTGGGTCTTCAAGAGGAATTTGAAGGACATGGTAGTAGCTTTATTGAGTAGTTCAATGAGAGTGTTCCTTGCATACGGCATGGCATGAAAGAAAATTGAAGCTGCTTGTAGGAGAAGTGGACACACTTTTTCAGGAAGGATATTCCCAATTCCCTCACTCAGTCCAGATCACTAGAAATTGTTTAGTTCAACATTGTTGTCAATATACTCAGTGGGCCAGATCTTCAGCTGGTGTGAATTGGCATCGCTCCATTGATGTGCTGATTTGCACCAGCTGGGATGCTATGCCCAAGTATACTAGCCAAGTATACTAGCCCTCATGTTTTTCAAAAACAAACATTTCAACAAAGTGTATTTGATATACATTTTTGACCAATGATTTTCCTTTTCACTTTCATTACAGGTATGAGCAGTTTTTGTTCAAATGGAAAAAAAAAAGATTCCACAGTCCCTTGTGATATTTTTTTCTGTCAGGCACGCCCACACACATCTGAGCATTTGGTTTGTAATCGCTGTCAAAGGAAGACATCTTTGTGGGAGTCCCTCCCTTGTTAAAATGTTGGCTGCAGAATCATTGCAGCAGACTGAGAACTGTTTAAGGTAGTCCAGTTCAAGGAAATCCTGTGAGCATGGACAAGCATGTGAGATACTAAACATCTTCCTTACACTGATGGGGACAGTGAAAAATAAATGGGACTTGGCCTTGCATCTGGGGACTCTAGGATGCATGGCTGAAATATGAGATATTAAGAAAGCTGAGGAGTATACTTAGTTGTGTGTGAGATTTTTGAAAGAACTGATGCAAAAATGTCCCTTACAGATATATTTTTGGGCATTAATCCAGATGATGTCCATATCCCTAAGACATCCCACTTGTACTAGACTCATGAAAATCACTGATACAGTTTAACAACTCCTTTCTTCTTGACCCTCCAAGCTGAATTTTGCCCAGTGGACAACACAGGTTAAGTGTTTTGAGAACCATTGTTTTCCTATCTATATACGGGAAATGGACGCTGAACCTCCACTTTGACACAGCTGTTCAGAAAAAGCAGAGTAGATATATACTCCAATGGGGAGGGGAGGAGGGGAAAGAGACACAGCACAAGCCTCCATGTTGGCACTAACCCCTTCGGAATTTGTGGGTGAACTGTTAACCCTTCCCATGGTAATTCATAAAAGAGACAAGAGACGAAGGAGGTCATCCATGTGACTCAATATTAAAGAACAATCCACTGTTACAAATAATACTAAATTATTAGTAAGTATATTGTTTGAATTATTTGCTATAATTAAGTTATCAGATAAGTTTAGTACTTTGTCAATCATTTTCAAATTCATCCTGATTTGTACAAATGTATTTGTTATTTGTAAGTAGTCACCAAAGTGTTTGGAACAACAAGATCCACACCTTATTGATTGACTTTGAACTGTTCACCTTGAATATTTGCTATTCATAGTGAGTGATTGGCACATGTTAACAAAAGAATGACTGTACTGGATCAGAACATTTACTCTAGTATTTTGGCACTGTCTGTGACCAGCACCTGATGCTTCATAGGAAGAAGGTTTCAGAAACACTTCAGTAGGTAGTTATGGGATAATCTGCCACAACAGAAAGATTCCTTCTAATCCCCAATAGGTAAAGGTTAGTTTATGCCCTAAAGCAAGGTTTATATCTCTTCCAAAATTGTTTGTTCTTTTAATATTTACTATTATTACTCAATTATTCATATACATGCTTATTTTTTTCATTCTTTTTGATTGGTCACAGAAGTCACATGGTATGATTTCTACTTTCTGATTGGATGACAGAATTGTTAAAAACCAGTATTATGAAAAACAGTTGAAACAGGCTGCACCAATATTTATGAATGATAAATAAGTGGCACAAAGTGAGTGAACTGAAGAGGCACTGGGAATTCAGACTAATATTTGTAAAAATAATATTTGACCATTTCTAAAAAGCAAGCACAAAAGCACCAAAATAAATACATAAATTCTGTTTACTGTCTTCCTCAGTGACACCTTTTACCATTTGCAGTGATTCAAATATGCTAGGATGCAGATGGTATTTCCCATTCTAAAGGTTATTTCATATATACTGTGATAAAAGTAAATAACAGGATGTAATAAAAATCTAATATTTTATTTACAAACTCTTAGATAAAAATACCATGCAAAGGTTTAGGCTATCATGAAGAAAGCAGGAAGCAGGGATAGGACATGTGATTTGTTCTTCTCTCTAGACAGCTAGATCAATAAGTTCAGAATGTGGCTAGCTCTCTCTATTATGGTTCATATAAAACATAGAAGAATTGTATTTATATTATACTGCAATACTGTATTTGAGAAATTGTATAAGACTATATCGTAAAATTATTAAAGCTTTAAGTAATACATGGCAGCTCCTCTAGTCCAATCCCCCTACTCCCCCGCAAAAAAATATAACTGTTATTTCTCCTCAGAAATAAAAGGTGAAGAGAAATATTCTCAGAGAGTTTCTGCAAATTCCTCACTCTTCAAAAGGCTAAAAAAAACCCAACATCTACACATAATGGAGAAAACAGAAAATTAGAACAAATTTTTGCAAAATGTATTAGTGCCAATGGTCTGCTTAGTAAAGAAAAAGGAGAGAAAACAATTTGAATCTGATTATTATTAACCAAAGGGAAATACTGATCAGTTAATATTTAGAAGGAAATGTTCTTTACAATCAAACAGCCCTGTCCTACTCCTATACATTTTTAGCAGGAACTTTTCCACTGACTTCAGATGGGAATTGATTTTTCAACTATAGAGATTCGCCATTGTGGGGTCACTCACTGGCCAGAGCACCCCCTTGGGGCCAAACCCAACGCTGTACTGCTTCTGTGTCAGGCACCCCCTGCCAGCATTTGTTCTCCAGGCCCACAGTAGTCTACTGCTTCTTCAGACTCATCTCTACGAGTGGGTCGCTTATCATCTTTCCCCTTCAGGGCTACCTAAAGAAGTTCCAACAGAACCAAATGTCCAGTGACCTTAGGTTCAGGGGTGCTGGAACAATTGGTATAGTGTGTGTGTGTGGGTGGGTGGGGGGCTGAGAGCCATTGAACCAAACTGTAAACCCTGTATATAATGGAAACCACTTCAAGCCAGGGGTGCGGCAGCACGGCACCCCTAGTTCCAGCACCCATGCTTAGGTTAGGTCTTCAGCTCCAACCTGAAGCTCGATAGTTCTTGCCCCCTAGTGCTCAGGAACATGCACCTCCACTCCTGTGGAAGTTGGAACGAGAACCCAGGCCCTTCAGGTTCCAGCCCAGGGACCTTGTCTTTAGGCAGCTGCTTCTTAAGATCCCTTGTGGCTTCCCTAGGCTGTTCCTACCTCTTGCCTGCTTGGAGACTTTGGGTTTGTCTATACTGCAAATAAACACTTGCAGATGGCCCATGTCAGCTGATTTGGGTTTGTGGGGCTCAGGCTGATGGCTATAAAACAGCAGCTTAGACTTCTGGACTCAAGCTGGAGCCCAGGTTCTGGGGACCCATGATGGAAGCGGGTCCTAAAGCCCAGGTTCCAGTCCGAGCCCAGACTTTGTTCACTGAGCTGTACTCTCTGGTTCTCTCCCCCTGGAAGTCTGGCTCCTTGGGTGGGTTTCTCCCAGTCAGTTGGTGGGGAGTTTCTTCAAAGGAACTCCCAGTCATCTTTTCCTACCTCAGCTATTGCCTTTTATTCCAGCAGTCATCAGACAGCCATTTAGTTGCAGGTAGTGAGATAATTGCTCTACCTATTAACCCTTTTGCAGCTGCTACTGTGTGCACTCTATACACCCCTTAACACAGCTGTCGATGGCAGGATTTGGACCTGACCCTATGTACCACTCTTGCATATTTTAGTTACCCTGATAGTTCTTATTTATGTGAGTTGTCAGCTAGGCTTCCGGGGGACTACTCACATAAATAGTGGTTGTGAGATCTGTCTCTATATAAAGGAATCACTTCACTGCACAATGAAATGCAACTGTATCTGACTCAAATAAGAGATGACTGTAACTTCTAATATGAATAAGCATCAGGTTCACACCTGATACCTCATGATCTAATCCTGTTACCATTGAAGTAAAGGCAAAATTTCCACTTCACAAAAATAGAAACAGGATCAGGCAATTGGATGGTAAAGCATGGGTCGTAAATCAAAGATTCTATACAGTGTAAGGCAGGGGTAGGCAACCTATGGCACGCGTGCCGAAGGCAGCACGTGAGCTGCTTTTCAGTGGCACTCACACTGCCCCTGTCCTGGCCACCGGTCCGGGGGGCTCTGCATTTTAATTTAATTTTAAATGAAGCTTCTTAAACATTTTAAAAACCTTATTTACTTTACATATAACAATAGTTTAGTTCTATATTATAGACATATAGAAAGAGACCTTCTAAAAACGTTAAAATGTATTCCTGGCACGCGAAACCTTAAATTAGAGTGAATAAATGAAGACTCGGCACACCACTTCTGAAAGGGTGCCAACCCCTGGTGTAAGGTATCAGAGGGGTAGCCGTGTTAGTCTGGATCTGTAAAAAGCAACAGAGGGTCCTGTGGCACCTTTAAGACTAACAGATGTATTGGAGCAATACATTGCTCCAATACATCTGTTAGTCTTAAAGGTGCCACAGGACCCTCTGTTGCTTTATACAGTGTAAGTAATCGTTGTTTAGCTTCATTTAGTGGTAACTACATTCAGAGTGTTTACACTCATCCTTTCCCTTCTCTAGTCAATGGGATCATTCCAGGAGTAAGAAGTGCATGACCAGGACCTATATCTTTTATTTCACCAGAAATGTAATAATCTCTGTAGTAAAATCTGGCAACTTTTTGAAAGCTCACATCGGCCCTATTCAACAGTTTAAGGCGGTAGTGAGATTTTCTGCCCCTACGTGGCAGGACTGAGTATTTATAAAAGCCATGTTAAATATTTTAAATAGCTGATCATGCAGGACTTCCTTGGAGTTTTTTAAAATAGAAATATTCACTGAAACCTTCAAAATCTGAAGCTAAACTTAGAAAAAAAGAAAAGAAATCCCTGTTATCCATATAGTAACAAAAGCACTGCAGATACTACATGGGATTTTCTATTAAGAAAAACATAAAAAAAATCAATTGACTGGAAGAAAAGTGAAATAGAAACAGAAAATTCAAAAATACACGGGGCAGATTCTGAAATCCTTAATCTATATGCCTCACATAGTCCCATTAACTTCAATGAGAGAACCCAGGGAATAAACTGCTATACACTTGGAGTAAGCATCTAAGGCCTGGTCTACACTAGGCATTTATGTCGAATTTAGCGCCGTTACATCGAATTAACCCTGCACCCGTCCACACCACGAGGCTATTTAGTTCGACATAGAGGTCTCTTAAATTCGACTTCTGTACTCCTCCCCAACGAGGGGAGTAGTGCTAAATTCGACATGGCCATATCGAATTAGGCTTGGTGTGGATGGAAATCGACGCTAATAGCTCCGGGAGCTATCCCACAGTGCACCACTCTGTTGACGCTCTGGACAGCAGTCCGAGCTCGGATGCTCTGACCAGCCACACAGGAAAAGCCCCGGGAAAATTTGAATTCCTTTTCCTGTCTGGGCAGTTTGAATCTCATTTCCTGTTTGGACATCGTGGCGAGCTCAGCAGCACTGGCAACGATGCAGAGCTCTCCAGCAGAGATGGCTGTGCAATCCCAGAATAGAAAGAGGGCCCCAGCATGGACTGATCGGGATGTCTTGGATCTGATCGCTGTGTGGGGCGATGAGTCCGTGCTTTCCGAGCTGCGCTCCAAAAGACGGAATGCAAAGATCTATGAGAAGATCTCTAAAGCCATGGCAGAGAGAGGATACAGCCGGGATGCAACGCAGTGCAGCGTGAAAATCAAGGAGCTGAGACAAGGCTACCAGAAGACCAAAGAGGCAAACGGACGATCCGGATCCCAGCCCCACACATCCCGTTTCTACGAGGCACTGCATTCCATCCTAGTTGCGGCCGCCACCACTACCCCACCACTGACCGTGGACTCTGAGGATGGGATATTGTCCACGGCCGGTTCCTCGGACATGTTAGCGGACGGGGAAGATGAGGAAGGAGATGAGGAGGATGAGGCAGTCGACAGCGCTTACCAAGCTGATTTCCCCGACAGCCAGGATCTCTTCATCACCCTTACAGAGATCCCCTACCAACCGTCCCCAGCCGTTAACCCGGACACAGATTCAGGGGAAGGATCAAGCAGTAAGTGTTTTAAACATCTAAACATTTATTTTTAACAGAACTGGAATATTAACAATAACAACAATGTGTTTTTCATGATTTGTTTGCCCTAGGCGCTTAATGATTCAGTCCCAACTATTTAAAAAAAATCTAACAATGTCCGGTTTTGCATGATTCTGCTGCCCAAGCTGCTCCACTCTTTAGTCCCTGCCAGTGCAGCTATATTAAAATGCGGTCTATATGTCCGGGGATAGAGCTGCAATCCTCCAGGGACATCTCGAGGAAGCTCTCCTGGAGGTAATTGGAAAGCCTGTGCATCAGGTTCCTGGGGAGAGCGGCCTTATTGGGTCCTCCAAAGTAGGAGACGTTTCCGCGCCAGGAGATCATCAAGTACTCCGGGATCATAGCCTTGCACAGCATGGCGGCATACGGCCCTGGTCTTTGCAGGCTTTCCCGAAGCATTCGTTCTTTATCGCTGTCTGAGATCCTCATGATTGTGATGTCGCTCATGATGACCTGCTTTGAATTAGGTAGGGGACTGTTAGTATTGGGACTGCTTGCCCGTTCCTTTACAGAACTGTAACCGCCGGTTTACAGCCACGCGGTGGAGGCGGGAGAGGGGCAGCATACAGGGATCTTTCCCTGGGACAGCCGCGAGGGGGTGGGACAGGGGCAGAGTTCATGCTTGGCCGATTGCTGGCAGCAGAGACTGGCATTGCTTTCAATGTGAAAGGAGGCCAGTGCTACTATTAAAGTTTTAAGCAGCCACAAGTCTATGGCTTACCATGTCTGCCTGCTACAGAAATTCCGGTGTCCTGCCCCGCTTCCCAGATCGGCAGTGCAAGACCCCAGGCACTGAAGGCGAGGTCCGAAAATTCGACCTTGTCCTGAGTGCGCATGTGATAGGTGCAGTGCATGGTCTTGTTCACAGAGAAAGACAATGTTCTTTGTTCACAACTACATTTATCTTTCGGAGGAATTCACTACCTTTTTCTCATTCCCACAGCCACATCTGCGACTGTCTCCCAACCCAGCCTGGCATCACACTCCCAGAGGCTAGCGCAGATTAGGCGGAGGAAGAAGAAGACGCGAGAGGACATGTTCTCACTCCACCCCTGCAGACTGCTCAAGCACCAGAAGGCTGTCATTCCCCAAAATTTGAAAAGTCCTTTCCTTCCCGCCTCACCCAAGCCCCCGTCCAAGTTTCACCCCCCAGTTTCATGTGTGGTTGTTAATAAAAAATACGTTTCTGTTCATTACTGTTTCCATCATGTTCTTTTGGAGGACAGTCTGTCTGAAGGGGGGGAAGGGGCTTGGTAATTGGACAGGACAGTCACCTTTAGCAGGGTACAGAGGCGGGGGCAGGTCCAGCAGCAGGGCACATACACAGTGCAGTGACTAGTTACCCTGGTCAGTCTGGGAGGTGGTTTTCATGTTCTGGGGGGGGGGGGTGTTGCTCTGTGACTTTGTGGCGGGGGAGGGCAGTTACAGATCTTATGCAGTGGTCCTTTTCCTGGATCACAGAGCCACGCAGCAGGGGATCTGTAACCCTCCTCCCCCTGCCATAAAGTCACATAGCCCCCACATACACGCAGTCCCACTCAGGAGGGCTGGCAGGCTCCGTTGAAACAACCAGTCCGCCACTGCGAATCCTGTCATTCCTGGAGTTTAGAAGCATCATTTGCATCAGTACACTACACCCGCTCCCCACCACAGTCTGCGTCCCAGGTTTAAAACATTCCCGCGAAAACAGTAATAAAGACAACAGTGTTCATTAACAAAATAAAACTGATTTTATTTTTTTGGAAGGGGGTGAAGGGGATATGTAACTGGAGAGGATAGTCAACATTAACTGGGTAAAGAAACGGGGGCAGGTTCAGCTTCTCTGTACACAAACTGAAAAGTCACTGGTAACCGTGCTCACTCTGGAACCTAGCTTTCAAAGCCTCCCGGATGCACAGCGCGTCCCGCTGGGCTCTTCTAATCGCCCGGCTGTCTGGCTGGGCGTAATCAGAAGCCAGGCTATTTGCCTCAACCTCCCACCCCGCCATAAAGGTCTCCCCCTTGCTCTCACAGAGATTGTGGAGCACACAGCAAGCTGCTATAACAATGGGGATATTGGTTTCGCTGAGATCACAGCGAGTCAGTAAGCTTCTCCATCTCCCCTTGAGACGGCCAAAAGCACACTCCACCACCATTCTGCACTTGCTCAGCCGGTAGTTGAACAGTTCTTTTTCAGTGTCCAGGGCGACAGTATAGGGCTTCATGAGCCAGGGCATTAGCGGGTAGGCTGGGTCCCCGAGGATCACTGTAGGCATCTCCACATCCCCAAGACTTATTTTGTGGTCCGGGAAGTAAATAACTTCCTGCAGCCGTCTAAACAGACCAGAGTTCCTGAAGAAGCGAGCGTCATGAACCTTGCCCGGCCATCCGACGTTGATGTTGGTAAAGCGTCCCCTGTGGTCCACCAGTGCTTGCAGCACCATTGAAAAGTAGCCCTTTTGGTTGATGTACTGGCTGGCCTGGTGGTCCGGTCCCAGGATAGGGATGTGAGTTCCATCTATCGCCCCGCCGCAGTTTGGGAATCCCATCGCGGCGAAGCCATCTATGATGACCTCCACGTTTCCCAGGGTCACTACCTTTGAGAGCAGTACCTTAACGATTGCGTTGGCTACTTGCATCACAACAACCCCCACGGTAGATTTGCCCACGCCAAAGTGGTTCGCGACAGACCGGTAGCTGTCCGGCGTTGCAAGCTTCCAGAGGGCTATGGCCACTCGCTTCTGGACAGTCAGGGCTGCTCGCATCCGGGTGTCCTTGCGCTTCAGGGCTGCTGAACAGCTGATGGCAGCAGGTGGAAGGTGCTGGGAGGAAGGGTTAGGAGCTGATTGGTGCCCCTGCTCCACGCCAGGCCCCACCTCCACTCAACCACTTCCCACAAGCCCCCCACCGCCTCTTCCCACTCCCTCTCCTTCCCCCTTACCTCCCCCCCTGCACCTCCTGCACGCTGCTGAACAGCTGATGGCAGCAGGTGGAAGGTGCTGGGAGGAAGGGTTAGGAGCTGATTGGTGGGGCCGCTGGCAGGCGGGATGTGCTGGGAGCGAGGGGAAGGTGCTGATCTGTGGGGCTCCCGGTGGGTGCTAAGTACCCACTATTTTTTTTTCTGTGTGTGCTCCAGCCCCAGAGCACCCATGGAGTCAGCACCTATGTTTGAAAATGTTGTGTTCCCAAATCATTTGGGAATTTTGTAAAATCTGATGCTTAAGAGCTTAATTTTAAGCATTCAGGTTTGAAAATTTTTGACTCTGACCTTAAAGCATTTAGGTGCCCATACTGAGGCCACTTAAGTCAGTAGGAGTTTTGCCCAAGATTTGAACCGAAGCAGGATTGTGTTCTTTTTTTTTTTTTTTCCCCGGAACTTGTGTCCAGTGCCCCTTCTATGCTGCATACCTTATTTCATCTGAAACTGTGCGGATAGTGATTTATTGTTTGGATATATTTATGGAAAGATGTTTGGCACAGCCCCAATAGTGTAATTTCAGTCAACATTGAAGTTTCCTAAGCATTTTAAAATATACTGGTACAATTTTCAGGGACTAATGTCTCATTGAGGAGTCCATGCCCTTCTGCTCCGAGCTGTAGAAGTCTGATTTTCTCCTCTGTTCTGAAGGATTCTCATAGTATATGATTTTGTTGTTTGCCAAAACTAAACTGCTTGCAGCTATTGTATAAATAATAGATATAGGGAGCAAGTTTTAAGTTGGGCTAATGTGATTTTTATAAATTGTATTTATTTAAGAAATGTTTTATTATTATTTTTGCCTGAGTACTGATTTGCAATCACTAGACACAACCAGAACATATAAAGTTCCCAGCACAGCTAAATTAGAATGCCTCTGTATTCTCCTAGCTTGCCAGGAGTAGTGGTGCCCATTAACAAGGAATACAACCCCAGAACTTCTTAGAAACAAAAATGACAGAAGTCTATACAATTTACAGATAGAACAAGAGAGACAGAAAGTGAATTAGAATCCCAGGAGAGCCGGAGGGAGTGTGAAATAATGACAAAGCATCGTCACAGCAGGCAATGGCACACAAACGACATTCAGAGTGGTTTTTTGTAAAGGAAGTAAAGCTTTGGATGCTTGGTGAAAGAAATGCAGGTCACTAAGGAATAGTAATCAAGCCTCCCAAACCCAGTTTGATTGAAAAGAGACTACCTGGTGGTTAAGCAGAAAAGGGATTCATACAGACGCTAAAACAGGTCAGTTAGGTCAAAGACAAATAGCAGTTTATATGGTCTGCAAAAGGCCAGAACCAGTCTGTGGTTCTGAATGGCAAACAAAATCATGAAAGGGGAAAGGAAGACTTTTACATGAAGAAACCATCCTGTTATAGTAATAGGTGAGATTTTTTCATCAAATTACAGGAGAAGTCCCAGAAGACTGGAGAAGGGCTAGCATAGTGCCCATCTTTATGTGGGGAAAAAGGAAGAGCTAGGGAACTATATACCAGTCAGCCTGACTTCAATACCTGGGAAGCTATTAGAGCAATCTATAAAACATTCAGTTTGTAAATACCTGGAGGATGAAGGGGTAATAGCTAGCAGGCCGTATGGATTTACTAAGAACAAATCATGCCAAACCAGCTTGATTTCCTTCTTTGAAGGGTTACTGGTTTGGTGGATAGCGGAAATGCAGTGGACATAATATACCTGGACTTCAGCAAGGCTTTTGACACAGTCCCATATGACATTCTGATAAGTAAGCTGGCGAAATGTGGGCTCAACAGAACTACCATTAAGTGGACACAGAATTGGTTAAACGACCACAAAGAGTAACAATTAATGGAATGATGTCATATTGGAGGAAGATCTCAAGTGAGGTTCCACAGGGATCTGCTCTGAGTCTGGTGTTGTTTAACATCTTTATTAATGACCTGGATATAGGAATAGAGAGCATACTGATCAAATTTGCAGATGACACAAAGCTAGGCGGGGTTACCAATGGTTTGGAAGATAGAGCTAAAAATCAAAGGGATCTTGATAAATTGGAGAATTGAGCTATAGACAACAAAATGAAATTTAACAGACAAATGTAAGGTGCTACACTTAGGGAATCAAAAACAAATGCACAAATACAAAATAGGGGATAACTGGCTTGGCAGCAGCACTGCTAAGAAGGATATGGGGGTTGCGGTGGATCACAACCTCAATGTGGGTCAGCAATGCGATGCTGTTGCACAAAAAGCAAATGCAATTTGAGGTTGCATGAACAGAGGCATAGCATGCATATCACAGATGGTGATGGTTCTGCTCTATTTGGCGCTGGTTAGGCCTCAGAGGGAGTACAGTGTCCAAATTTGCTCACCAATATATAAAAAGGATGTAGAAAAACTGGAAAGGATCCAGAGGCGAGTGACAAAGATGATCAAAGGGATGGAACACAAGCCATATGAGCAAAGGCTGAAGGAACTGGGTATGTTTAGTTGGGAAAAAAGGAGATTAAGTGGGGACATGATAGCTGTCTTCAAATATTTGAAAGGCTGCCATAAAAAAGATGGAGAAAAATTGTTCTTTCTTGCGACAGAGGGCAAGACAAGAGGAAATGGGTTCAAAGTACAGCATAGCAGATTTAGATTAAATCTCAGGAAAAACTTCCTAACTGTAAGAACAGTAGGACAATGGAACAGACTGCCTATGGAGGTTGTGGAAGCTCCTTCACTGGAGCTTTTTCAAAAAGAGGCTGGATAGCCATCTGTGTTGGATGGTTTAGACAGAACAAATCCTGCAGGGATGACCGTTACGGCATCTTTTAACTCTACGGTTCTATGATTCTAACACTGAATTTGCACTGCAACATTGAGAAAGCAGATGTTGCATCTCATGCTAACCGATAAGAGCGGGTAGATTAATGCAATACATACTAGTACTTGTGAGGTAATTCTGTGCCAAAATATAAAAATTCTGCATATAATATTTTAAAATTCTGCAAAATTCTGCATATTTTATTTATCAAAACAACATAATATAATCACATCATTTCAATTATTTTGGTAATTTATTCCAAAACCCCTGACAGCAAGTTTGTCTGTAACAATACAGACAACTAAAAAGATTCAGGAAATGTTTTTTGACAAATAGATTCCTTACTAAGCATATTAGCACATTTATATGGCTCCACAGTGCCCAAGTGGGACAGTCTCACATGCATGCCTAGTCCTGCCCCCCTGATCCAGGCAGGCTCAGCCCAGCAGGATCCAAGTGTCAAGGGGCTTAGTGTGGGTAGATCCAGGTGTGGGATGAGAGGGTTCTGAGTGGGGCAATCTGGGTGTGGGTGACTTGGTGGGGCTCCAGGTGCGGGGGCAATCTGGATGCACAGGGGCTTGTTGGAGGGTTCCTGGTGCAGAGGATATGGGACGTATGGAGACATCCAGATGAAGGTAGCTGGGGATCAGCACTGGCAATCTGGGTTCAGGGGGCTCAGCGGAGGATGTGTGTGTGTCCGGGTGCTGAAAGAGAGGAGTTTGGTGGGGTAGTGGTCTGGGTGCAGGTGGTTGGGGCTCAGAGGGGTGGGAGTCCAGGTTTGGGGCACTTGGTGGGTTCGTCCAAGTGCAGGGGCATGGGGTTTGGTGGGGTGGGGGTTTGAGTGTGGGGGCTCAGTGGGGAATGGCGTGGGTGAAGGGGTGGGGGGTGTGGATGCAGGAGGGTGGGGCTCAGTGGGGGCAGGGACTTGGCATGGGGGATCCGGATGCCTGGGGGTTGGATAGACGGGGGGGGGGCATACAGTGACCTTCCCCCCTGTGGCTAGGAAGCGATGGTGGTAGGAAGTGGCGGGAGGGTGCGGAGCTTCCTTCAGCAGGGGGAGGTTCCTGGGGATGGGTCTGACTTAGCCCCAGCTCCAGCAGGGCCCATGCAGGAGAAGAAGTTGTCCCATACTCCGGGCCACAGCCCAGCTGGGACTAGCAGCAGGAGCCCAGTGCACGGTAGGAGCCACCAGCCAGTGCCTCCCCAGCCCTGCCCCTCCCTGGCTCCAGGCGCACCGCAATAGTGAGCAGGAGAGACAGAAAGAACCAGGCTCTGCCCCCTGAAGCAGTGATTTATATCTTCTCTGGCCGCTTCCTACACCTGAACCTGACATCCTTCCCCCCTCCGGACCACTGCCCAGGAGGGGCACATGAATCAGTTTTTCTGCAGGGAAAGAGTAAATTCTGTTGGGGACATTATTTCTGAGCACAAATCCCATTGAAATTCACTTAGGCAATTTTGAAAATACCACTCTGGGTGCTTAAAGTTAGGAGATTTTCTTAAGTGGGAGATTTTTGTAGGTAAAAAAATGAAATATAAATGCATTTTTAAAATCTGGCCATTGCACACCTATCTGCATCGTTAGACACCTAAACATTAAAGAAGAATGGGGGGGGGGGGGGAGAGGAGGAAGAGCAGGGAGAACAAACTCATGTTCTTTTATCTTTGGGAGTCTTTCAGCAGTGCATAGCTTTTTTGTATGCTTCTTGTAGCTCTCAAGAGGAGCTTTTCCTATTGTGACATATTGTGGCTACATTGTGTTTAAGAGTGTGACATGCAACAAACATACATGATTCCCCCCACCTCTCAAGTTCTCTTTTATATTGGCACTATATATCAGTGCCCCTGATTCACTTGAGATGTTTAAAAGACTTTAGTTTACCAAGGCACTATAATTCAGGATTTAGATTGCCTGTGTGTGAATTATTTTACAGTAGAACCTCAGAGTTATGAACACCTCAGGAATGGAGGTTGTTTGTTACTCTAAAATGTTCATGACTCTGAACAAAACATTATGGTTGTTCTTTCAAAAGTTTACAACTGAACATTGACTTAATATAGCCTTGAAACTTTACTATGCAGAAGAAAAATGTGCTTTTAACCATCTTAATTTAAATGAAACAAGCACAGAAAGAGTTTCCTTACCTTGTAATTTTTTTTTAAACTTTCCCTTTATTTTTTTTAGTAGTTTACATTTAACACAGTACTTTACTGTATGCCTTCTTCTTTTTATTTATTTATTTATTTATTTTTGGTCTTTGCTGCTTCCTGATTGCATATTTCCAGTTCCAAACGAGGTGTGTGGTTGACTGGTCAGTTAATAACTCTGGTGTTCATAACTCCAAGGTTCTACTGTACTTGCTGATCAAGAAGATCGTGTATTGACACGTTTTCTACAGGATAAATGGAATGTGAATAACTTGCCCCATAATAATATGATTACTGTGAGGCATTAACAAATGCAAATATAAAAATTAGAGTCCAGGAGGTGCTCAATACCGTAGATATAAAAGTCCAGGTTATAGCATCCTCGGTATCACTATCATTTCCCATCTTAATACAAATGTTCATGCAACTATTAAGTACTGTGGTTTTTTTCAGGTAGTCTGGTCTCCATCATTGGATATACATCTCAATGATTTACAGAAATATGCGGGGCTTTGTAGGTGGCAAACCTTGCCTTAACCAAGAAATGAATGACTTTTTAAAGTCAGTTCTCTGGGATAATTCTAACTATGCTGTAAGCTTCCTGATTTTCCACCAGATGGAGCTCTTTCACTATTTTACAGCTCATCGCTGAACTAATACATTGAAAAAATTACCCTTATTGCTATTCTCTGGTTTGTATAAACAGAAGTCAAGAGCACCAAGTGTAATGCAATATTTCTCTGTTAAAAAAGAAGGAAAGAAATTTCTGCTACAAGTCAGATCAGAAAAAGCTCTCTGCAGCAACACCGAAAAGTGAGTTCTGAACTGCAGACTTAGGGTTCAGATACATTCTTATAACTTCTCCCCTTTCTTGAAACAAACCGACTTTATTAAATCACAGTTATTTAGACTCAGAATTCAATACCTGTATATTAGATCACTCTTTAAATTTTGTCATCCAAAGTGATTTCCAAACTGTGTGACTAGATCAGATTTCATCCTTGATCATGTACAAGAGGAACACCACCATTAATGAGAGGATTAGATTTTGGATCAGAATTAAGCCCTGGTAACAATATCCTTAACAAGCGATTTCCTTAGAATGTGTCTTGATTATGAATCTTGCATTATTACAAGTGGAGCATACTTCTGCAGGTCCCCACTAGGGGGAGAGGTTTTGCAATTGCAAGGTGTTCCTCACCGTTTGAGCCACATTTAGTATGTATGCTAAACATATTGTCTGTGCATGCAGGGTGGGACAATGCACTTTAGCTGCCTAGCAGGGGAAACTTCTGCAAAAAATGAAGGGACATTTCTGACTCAGTGTTCCTCCCCACCTCCCACCCAGGTCCCCCCAGTGCTGGAGTCCAGCTGTCTTCTTCCCCCTCCAAATTAGGGTGGGGCAACACATGCTAGCTGCTTAGCAGTAGACCTACTGCATGCCTATTTTTAATGCTCCCTGTACTCTTGTCCATATCTGCCACTCCTCCATGGCTCTCACCACATCTTTCTTCCGTATCAAATCATCTGTCGTTCTCCTTCCCTTGCCCTTCTCCCCACTGGTCCCATTTCCCCATCCTTGTTTCCCTCACCCCTCTACCATTCCAATGAGCTCTTCCTGCTCCTGTTCCTCTCTCCATCCCAATCTCCTCTCTCTTCCCACCATCAAAAATCCAGATCCCAAATCCACTCCCTCCTCCTCCTTATCTCTGGTGACATTTGCCCCTTGGCCTCTCTTCATCCCCACCCTCTGCACCTGCTACATCCATCCCTGCCACCATGGCTAACCTCACACCCATCCCTCTTCTCCCCTGCCCCCTCCCTCCTTCTTTTGCTGTCTGTGGAATGCACACTATCTCTAAAAAGAAAACAGCCCTCCACAACCACTTCATAACTTGCTCCCTCCAGCTCCTGGCTCTCAGAGACCTGGATGCCTCTCCAATTGCCCTCTCTTACAGACGCCTCCCTTCTCAACACCCCCTGCCCTGGATTCGACCGTGGTGGCTTCTCACCCATTCCTACTGCTTCCAACCCACCCCTTCCTAACCTTTCCCCTCTTTTGATCAGCCTTGCATCAAACTCTCCTATTCTCTTCCCCTTCATGTTACTGTCATCTATCGTCCAACTAACTCATCCCCACCAGCCTAGCTCTCTGATTTCAACTCCCTTTTCTCTCTTCCTCTCTTCACAATCTACCACATTCATCCTCAGGAACTTCTGCTTCCATATTGATGCCTATTAGCCCTCTTAACTGCATGTTCCCTCACCCTCATCTCTTCATTTGACCTGCAGCCCTGGTTCAACTCTCCCACTCACCAAAAGTGCTGTTAATTTGACTTAGTCATCACATCACCAAGCAGTACTCTCTCTCTCTCTCTCTCTCTCTCTCTCTCTCTGTTGCCCCCCTGTCAGACCCTGCCTTTTGGCCTTTTTGTGACTTCAAGGTCATCAGTATTGATGACTTCTTATCTACTTTCAGCCCTCTCCTTCCCGCCCCTTCTTTTATTTATAAGGTTCTTGAGTCTCTCTCCATGGTTCAGTTTCCTCCATCCTTGACTCTTCTGCCCCTCTCTCTCATCACATGGTGCACCCTCTCAACCCCCAGTCCTGTCTCACTTCCAACAACTTTTTTTGTTCCTGCTCTCACACTATGGAGTATTTTTGGTGGAAATCCCATGACCAGGCTGACTCCCCCTCTACAAACTTGTTCTGTTTTATTTCAGTTCTACCATCTTCCTAGCTAAACAACTCTACTTCTCCAACGTAATTGAATCCTACGTCCTCAGTCAAGGCCACCTTTTATCTCACCCCTCAAACCTTCTGGTCCTCCTGCCTCCACTTCTCTCTTTGCACAGGATCTCACCAATTTCTTCCATGAGAAATTGACAAAATACAATGTATCTTTCTCCCTCCTCTCAGTTAATCTTCCCTCCCCCTCCTACAACTCTCACCTCCTTCTCCTGTCACAGAAATAGAAGTTTCTCATCTGCTCTCCTCTTGTAAGCCCAGAATACTTCAAAAAATGAAATTTCTATTCTTCACACAGCTCTAGTGTAAACACTCTTTTCCTCTAGGAGTTTGGTCTGCAAGATGTCAGATGCATGCCATTTGCACTGGAAAATGTATCACAAGCAAAATATAATCTAGTGTGATAAGAATCTAAAGCCTTTATTGCAGAGGGTTAGTGATGGAGCTGAGTTTGTAGAGCTGAGAAATGCTATGTGGGTTCTGAAGATTGGCTTCTTTGCTCTAATATGTTATAGTCTCATAACTTCTGTTGTAAGGCAACTCAGCTACAATATTTGTATTGGCAACAGGAAGTGAAACTCTGAGCCTGCCTACTCTGAATTTAGTGGTAACACACATGACATGGTTTATTAAATATTATAACAAATACTTGGTATGAAAATTTATAATAACAGCACAGCTATTATTTAGATATCACTTGACTACTCTACAGAAGACTCTGATTTTAGATACATACAAAAGTCAACCTAAAGGTATGTGAAGAGTAATTCCTATTAGGAGGAAAGGATTTCTCCAAACAGATTTTTTTTAAAAGTGTCCTAAACCCAAGTCATTCAGTTATGCAGATGCACACTGGCTAGATAGACATGCATATTCAAGACTCATAGTGTTTTCTGATTCCAACCACGGGAGAAACTACTCATGAAGCCCGGCTGCAGAATTATTTGCCAACCACACAATTCAGAGGATTTAGGAGAGGAGAGTACCAGTAACAACATTCTTTATTTTTGAATTATTAATTTAAAATTTTTGTCAATCAACATTTCTTAATGATTGAAATGTTATGTTTACACCCTTGTACTATCGCTATGTGTATAAGTTGTATTTAGATCTGTAAACCACTGGGCTACCCCTATTTCACCCAAAATTGGACAGCATGCTAGAATAACTTTACTGAAAGATAACACAGCATGTTATTTGCTCTTTATGGGTTTTAACTGACAGAGTACTGCAAGCTGTGAACAGCAGGAGAAATTGAAACTGTTAACCTCAGCACTGAAAAGATAGTGATGCAAAGATGCCATAGTTTTAAACCTAGATCTTTACCAATTTACCTGCGGACCTTTTGCAAAAATACAGGGCACTAATGGAGGCCTTCTTTTTAAAAAAGTATTCAGAATGCTTTTGATGGATATACTTTATATGGACATCATTATTGGCTGCTGCTGCTTCTTTCATAGCTCTGCGTTCACCCTTGCTTGTGTAAAAACACCTTCTATGAAAGGTGGTGCTGCCTTGCTTGTGGAAGTGCCATGAGCACAGTGAAACTATGTCTAGAACATCCGAAGACTGCAGGCCTCTCCATCAAGTCAGAAAATAAGACAACTTTATCTTTTAGCTAGAGTTCATTGAAAATATTTCATCATTTTTTTCACACACACACCCCACCCCAAAATGTGTTTTTGACTAAGTGGAACTCTTCCCAGGAAAATGTCAAGTTTTTAGGGGTTATTTCAGGGGCTTTGTTAAAAAAAGTTTTCAGTTGTAAAAAATTAAGAAATGTGAACTGTTTGGTTATTCGATAAAATTTTGGGGTTTCTGATGAAAAACCAAAAATTCCACAACAAATATTTATAACAGAAATAATTAATCTTTGAAGTTCCTCACCCAAAATAAACTACATTTTTGACCAGCTGAATTTTGAACAGCTAAAGTACAGGTGCTAATCTGGACCTTAAAACCTACCCATTTATTCAGTGTGATTTTAGCTGAAGAAGCTTTATTGATGAAACACCTGAAATGAATCATGAGAGCACCCTCAAATATTTATCTCCTTTTATTTACTCCTGAAGCATAGATTGAGAAATGACAGTAGTAGTGGAAATGTAACTAGTAAATAAATGCACCGTGCATTAAAAAGGAGCGGAATGGCTGAAGATGCCTCATATCGCTAAACAGGGGGCATTCATCAACACATAGGCAGAGAAGTACTCTTTTTAGTTTTTTTCCTTAAACTTTTCTTTGAGGATGAGATTCTGCAACCCTTACTTACATTAAGTAGCACCTTACTACACAAGTAATTCCTGGCAAGTGTTACCTCAATCTGAGGGTAGTCCTATGAGTAAAGGTGCCAGAATCTGGATCCTACTTATTTATTTATTTATTTTTACATACTGTAACTCACAACAATACATATCTAATACTTTCCATGGGGGCAGGGGGAAATAAAGTTCTATTGATGGATTGGTTTACTGCATTTGCTTTCATTTACATAAAACATTTGTTTAAGCTCTGGCAGTACAGTCCTTACATTTTCAATGTTCAAGGGAAGTACTCCCATCACACTTGATAGTTGTATTTTTATCCTGTGAAACCTTACAAAAATACTTTTAAACATATGAATAAAACATCATAGCCTTAAATTCAGATGTTTCAAATACCGCCATTCTACTGCATGTCAGAGAAAAGAAATGCAGCAAGGAGTGAAGCAAAAACAAAACAAAACCAAAAAAAAAAAGAAAGCGAAAGAGAGAGAAGACAATGTTTAACCAATCATCCAATGAACCATTAATATGAAGTTATCCCTTTCTTGTTATCACAGTAGTAATCGTCAATAAACATGTGCATCATATGCTGCCAAAGGACTGATGGTACAATGAATTAAACACTACATTATAGATACTTGCAGAGTTAAATAACTGCCTTTTTGGAAATTTTCTGTTAGGCTCATTGTGATGAGTAATTGTATTTTGCATCAGTCAGGAAAGCTGGTTTTCATTATCAGTGCAGACCATTTATAGTTGGCATGTTTCAGAATCACTTGCATCTATTTGAAATATGAAAAAAATAGCTAAATACAAATACGAAATGCAACAAAAACACAATTAAGTGATGCAGTTAATAGCTTAGTGGGAGAATAGTGGCACTTGGATGAGAAACGGATGTAGTGCTTTGAATGCTTGTTAACTGTACAGTTCAGAAACCGAATGGGACAGACCCAAGATTCCAATCCTCAGTTTGGCAGAAAAGCAAGGAGAGCACTTTTTGAGACGACAATGTCCAGTTCTTACTCTCTTTTTTTATTTAATTTGGCTTTACTAGTCTGTGTGTGTGCTCACTGATTTAATCATACACCACTATATGTTATTGCTCCTGAAGTGTTATCTCACACTTAGAGACAAATGGCCCTGTGCCAGGCTGTCTCTTATGACTCCTGTGCTCTGAAAGAATAGGTGCATTGGACAACTGAGTTGGAGATCCAATTAGCATGCAGAGAACTGGGTTGATCATTCAGTAAGATTCAACTAGATACAACACTCTTCACTTTCTGACTTAAACTGTCATATTTCTTGGATTTGTTGTCTAAACCTTGATCTCGTAAACTGCTCCATGCTTTCAGAGCCTTCACTTCAACGGGGCTCCACATAGGTTGAAGGTTCTGCCCTTGCAGAGTGAGTAACAGGATCAGGACCTAAGTTTGGTTTTGATACACTAGCGTGTATAATCTATCAGTGATACATCCTGACAGTGATATATTACTCTGAAAAAATGCACTACTTCACTTCTTTTAATAAGACAGTTTTCCTCAGAGTTAATCCAATTAACGAGCATCCCACTAACTCTCTGCAAGAGCAGAAACCAGACAAACAGGTGATATTTGCTTTGCTTATTAGTGTCAAAAAATTTCAAGATGTGCACACCATGTTGGCTATGTGTTGTTCAGAAGGTCTTTAATTACCTTTGTTGAAACTTTCCAAATAACATCAACGGAAAGCACAGCAAGTGACCTTTCATTTGGTCATTACTTCTGGTAAGCATATACGGTTGAAGAACTTCAAAATCATTAGCTGCTGAATTTGGCTGTTACACAAGTGGAGGGCAGAAGAGAAAAATATTAAACACTCTAACAAAGCTACTTATCCGTCCTCCCAGCAGAAATCGTACTCTTCATCATGAAGGAGACCAAATTATGCCAGCCATGATCATAGATAGGAATTTTAATTGAGAGCTAAGCAACAAAAATAAGAACACAATGCCCTAACAAATTTTGCCACCAGCTCAGGATCTCATAATCAGGAGGGATTACAAAGATATCCTGCGGATATACAATGTAGGGATATCAGATAGCCATGGTGCAAAGATGAATAATTAAAATTTGTTCTGGTAGTCATATTATGTGCGTCAGTGTGACATACTAGGGTACAATCCACCAGACTAATGAGTAGCTATGTCATCCCTGACCTGAAATCTTGGGTGCCTTGCAGTGGGAAATAGCTCCCAACGGGGCTGGTCACAAACAGCCTTCCAGCATGCAAGCCACACCTTAAGTGTCTGTGTGTAACTGTCTGCTGCAGCCTGCCAGCCACATTTGGGTTACATTGTGGCTCTCACCAGTCTTGGTTATACTGCAGGGTGACCCCAACACACCCTCAGTCCCAGCCCTCTCCTGGAAAATACAAAATATTTAAAATCTGTTATTCCTTCAAGGGAATAATATGCCATCTGATTATCTTAATAGTTATCCAGACACTTTAATTTAAACACATTGGATCAGATAAAACAGTAATATAAGTTTATTAACTACACAGAGATAGATTTTGCATGAGTACAAGTAATGAGGCATAAAAGTTAGAATAGTCACAAGGAAAAATAAAGATAAGACATTTACTAATACCTAAGTTAGCAAAGCATATCCGATTCAAGCAAAGTTTCTCACCATATGATTTCAGCAGTCTTACTGACCAAACCCCGTAGGTCAGGACCCCTCCCCCAGGGTTCAACGAACGTTTCCTTTGTCACTTCAGCTGCAGTGAATATGATGGATGGGGGGGTCTTTGGGGTGTGTTTTTCCCTCCTTTTTATAATTTCAGTCCCTCTCTTCAAAAACATTTCCAGCTGGGCACTAGAAGACAAAGAGTCTATGTGGAAGGATGTTCCCTGCTGGCTTTTTCTCACCTGTTTGAGCTTCCTTTGTTTCCCTTCCTACTTGATGACTCTGTGCTTAAATGCAAATTAAGAAGAGCGCACATTCCTTTATTTAGGGCAGACCTGTTTGCCAGCCTCAGTTTGGACAAGACTGTGGGGCCTGGAATATGTGTTAATAGCATGATTCAGGGAAATCTTATAACTTTGTATATAATGTTGCTACACATATTTTATCAGGACAATACTGACCAGCAAATTATGAGTTTCCGAATGATACCTTACAAGACATGCCTTTTACATAAATTATTACAATAGTGTGTAGGGTGTGAACACAGGGGTATATTCTGTCACAATCACTCTGCCCAGAGTAGTGTCAATGCTCTGTATCACTTCCAGGTTGTCTCTAATAAAGCACTTCGCCTTGCTGAAGCCATATAGACCGCTGTGAGCTCCTTGCACCACCACATGATAAAGTTATTGTATTAGATTGATGTAGTCAAAACCCACTCAGCTGCAGTGAATGAACAAGACCAAGGTCCACTTATAGACATGCTGCAGCCATAAAGGAAACTCAGTGAACCTTCCTTACAGTCACAACTGCACCCACCCATTCAGAACAAGCAGAACTATTTTGTGCAGTAAAACAGCTAACTGTCCGAGAACACATAGACAAACACTTAAATACCAAGCTCTGTTCATTTCAAAGAGTTCCTCCACAACTGTGCAGACAGTCAACCAAGTTAGAATAGGCCCACAGGCACTGGCCTTTTCCTTTGCCCCGGGGTGATCAACCCCTGCTCAGCCCCAGATCCTGCCCCCACTCCACCCCTTCTCCCTAGGGCCCACCCCAACCCACCTCGCCTCTTCCCACCCAGTTCCGCGCCCTCCCCCGAGCACGCCCCGTCCCCACTCCTCCCCCTCTGCCCCAGCGCCTCCTGCATGCCGCAGAACAGCTGCTCATGGTGGGCGGGAGGCGCTGGGAGGGAGCGAGGAGTTGATCAGCTGGGTGCCGGTGGACGAGAGGCACTGAGGGAGAGGTGGGAAGCTGGCTGCCAGTGGATGCTAAGCACCTATTTTTTTCCATGGATGCTCCAGCCCTGGAGCACCTACGGAGTCAGTGCCTATGAATAGCCTCACTGAGATAGAGGTAGCCACACCCTATCCAGGAATGAAACCCAACCAATTAGCGGTGGCAGAATTTAGAGCAATTACCCAATCAGAAGCCCTGACGAATATCTCACCTACCAACCCTGTCGTTCATGGCTGGTGAATCTAGGGAAGAGTATCTGACTTTCCTGATACTGGGATCACCAATGCCTCCTTAAAAAGGGAAATTACTAGGCATGCTAAAGAATATGTTGCTCTAGCCAATACAGAAGAAGCCTTTGGGTAATGGAAAGTGCCTTGCAAACTATCAGCATAGTTTTCACCCTCATTCTTTTTGAGGAGTTTAGAGAGAAGATGATGTCATCCAATCTCTTACAGCAGCTATTCTCTGTCTGCATCCTTTAACTTCCACATTCAGATTTCATGGCAGAAATATGGATCATTTGGCACTTGTAGATAACCTTCTCCTACGTTTGGACAGGAAATAACCTTGTATGCTAATAATGCTATACTATTTCATTTTAGAGGTTTGACACCATTCATCATAAGGTGCTGATGACAAACAATACAATGTATTGTAAGAATAAAAGGAAAAGCATTCATCTTGATCCACCCTTTCCCATCAGATAGATCCCAGAGAGGCATGATAGGCACTTTGCTTGTTCTACCCAAGACTCCTATTACACAGTATCCTGCAGGGCTATATATTTTTTCTCCTCTGTAAAATCTACATGGTTTGTGAGATGCCACAGACTTCAAGATAGCTATATTGTATTAAGCTAGCACATTCTCAGCAGGATCCCAGCTATGAAACTGCTGGAGGGAGAAAATCTGATTGAATCTAACCCTGGATGCATCAAATCCAAAGTGTAGAACACTTTTTTGATAAACCTTTCAAAGGAATGATGCTCATAAATGAAATATCCTTCAGTGCATAAATTCTCACACTCTTTGGGAATGGGGAGAGACAGGGCCGGCTCCAGCATTTCTGCTGCCCCAAGCCAAAAAAAAAAAAAAAAAAAAAAGCCGCGATCGGCGGCGGCAGTTCAGCGGCAGGTCCTTCGCTCCTAGAGGGAGTGAGGGACCTCCGCCCCCGAATTGCTGCAGGTGCCGCCTCTCTCCCTTGGCCGCCCCAAGCACCTGCTTGTTAAGCTGGTGCCTGGAGCCGGCCCTGGGGAGAGAAAACACCATTCATTCTCAATGTGTTCTGCTTTTTCTGCTTCTTCATAATTTTGTTGGCACCCATGTACCCCAGTAATAGGCTTCTTATAAACACCCTAAAGTGGACAGATAGACTGTGATTTGGTGCAATTTGAGATTCAATTTGTGATAGTGAAATTCAAAGACACATTTAAAAATCCCTTTTATATTACTTACAAAACATTATAACATCAATGGAAAGCCTCCCAGTGATTATGTGTTGCACAGTAAGGTATTATCTAGGATAATCCACTCCTTTGAGTCACCTTCATTTTTCATCATTCTTTATTTTGAAAGTGACATGGTTCTATTTATGTTCTTCCTGCCGATATTCTTCTTGCTCTATTCTAGCCTGTTTGAGGTAAGTAGTGCAAGAAAGAAAGGAAAACAGCACTGCTAACAGCATAATTTAATGTATGCTTTCCATATCATATGACTTTTCCACCTCTATATTGGTAAACTGCCCTTATAAGAGTAGGGTACAGGGTGCACTCTTTTAGGCCTCACATTCAGGGAGCAAAATGTTGCAAACTATTGTAGGCATCCACTACAGAACATTAAGGGATGTCATTCTGACCTCTGTGTCTTCTAATATGTCACATATGCTCCACTTTATAGTTCTATGCATACACTTGAGTTGCAGTTCATTTGGTACAATCATAAAATGTCAGTAAAAGTCAGATTGGTGCTGAGTAAATAATTCCCAACAATTTGCACTTCTAAAGTCCTTTGCATGTAGTAGTACAGAATCCTCATCAACACAAGGGTGATGAACATTCCAACAAAAAGAGGCATTTAGTTGAAGTTGTGTCACTGAGTGCTGCTATACTTCAAGACTGTGATTCTCAAAGGTGCATAAGGGAGTTAATTGACCAACTCCTGTAAATTTTAATGAAATTTGGGTAACTAACTGCTATAGGCTCCTTTGAAAGTCCCCACAGCAAAATGTATATTTACTTACTCTCTCTATCACACTTACCAACGGAGGGCTAGATTCTGCCTCCCTGTCTCATGCTTAGTACCAGAACTGGTCGGAAATTTTCTAACTGAACATTTATTTCTTATTGGAAAATGATGATTTGTCAAAAACAAAATGTTTCATGGGAAGGTGTTGATTTTGATGAAATTCCTATGGAAACCAGGCAGGTTTCTGATCAGGTTTCGATTACAAATCTGCTTGGTTTCCTGCCAGCTTGTCTGCCTGGCTCCTCCAAACTGGCTGGTGAGCTCATGGGTAGCTTGCAGCCTAGATGAACCAGCTCCCAAGCTCCGAGGCTCATGGGTTCTTAGCAGTCAGGTCTCCCAGGTTTTTGACTCCAGGGCATCCAGCCAGGCAAGGTATTGAGGAGACAGTGCTTCCAGATGCTGAGCTATCCAGATTCCCTCCTGGTATGCTTTGGGCAGCTCGGGGAGCCAAGGAAAACTTTTGATAATGCCACAATGAAATTTTGTTTAACATTTCTGGAATTCCTGTTCTGTGGGAAATTTCTTGTTTTCCTCCATTTCAGATTTTTTTTTTTCAATTTTAGCACCAAATGAGAATTCCAGTTTCTGGCCAGCTGTGTTTGAGCATTTGGCACTATATTTTTTATCAATATATTCTCTTTTTTATGATTAGCAACTTGTTCACGACTTGATCCCAATATTCTTCAAATGTATTCTTTCGAGACAAGTGAATAGCCAATAGCTCTGGTGTGTATTTTTAGACCCAACCATCATTTGTGCTATTGTGAAACTCTAAGGATTGCCAAAATATCTCATCACTACCAGGCATCTGTTTGATTATGTGCAAATAATGAGTAATATGATTCCACAAAGAATAGAACACTGAAGTCAGTGATTTCATTCATGAAAATATTCACAAATCAGAGTGGGGTTGTTTGACGTTTTTTTTTTTTTTTTTTTTTTCAATGCAATCAACCCTTTCTATGAGTGAGAAAGGATCAGATGGACAATTAAAACAGATTGAGAATCTGGAACTAAAATTAGACCAAACAAGTAAAGAACTTGTGATTGAAAAGCACTGAGAGTGGTAAATTTTTCTTCAGTGGTATGATTATTTTATAATTTACATTACCAATACCAGGGGTTAGGATGTTCTGGTTACTTTATCATTTAGACACCAATTGTGGAATTACCCATAACCCTAAGTAAGGGGCAGCATATAAGTGTGCTGCTTCAGAAGCACCCCAAGTGTGATTCAGAGAACCACTCAGCGGAGAAGCAATTTGTATTCGCCCTTTACTTGGGGCATATCAGTCTCCCCTCACCCCTCGCATCTGCTCTGCTGTGCTGAGTGGTGTGTTTGAGGACAGAGGCCAGTTTCTACTTCCTCCCAACCCCGACCTGCCCACCTGAGTGGGAGAAGAAGCCAAATAGAGGTTGCTTTCCCCTTACCTATGCTGTAAACCATGATGCAGGTAGCCTGCACAGGACACTATGGTGGGCAGTTTTCACCCTATTTCTCCCCTGCACAATGCTATAGAATTAGCCATGATCTTTTCCTTAATTTTGTAGAGTTTGACTGTATTATTTGACATTCTGATTTTTATATTTAAGTCCTGTTTGAAAAATACAGAGCAACGTTATATTATTTAAAAAAAAACAGGACTTCTTAAAACATGGAGGAAATAATATCCATTCTGATCCCTATAATCATAGAATCATAGACGATTAGGGTTGGAAGAGACCTCAGGAAGTCATCTACTCCAATTCCCTGCTCAAAGCAGGACCAACACCAACTAAATCATCCCAGCCAGGGCTTTGTCAAGCCGAGCCTTAAAAACCTCTTAGAATGGAGATTCCACCACCTCCCTAAGTAACCCATTCCAGTGCTTCACCACCCTACTAGTGAAATAGTGTTTCCTAGTATCCAATCTAAACCTCCCGCACTGCAACTTGAGACCATTGCTCCTTGTTCTGTCATCCATTGCAATGAGCAATACATCCTTCTATTTTGTCACTCAGACCTCTAAATTTAAAGTGATTTATCCTAAAGGATAGGATTAATTTCTTTAACTTGCTTAAACTTTCTATAGACAATAAAGAGCATGAGAATAGCTGGTTATGTGTGGGATGGTAAATTGGACTATTTTATATAATGAATATACATGGTATCACATAATTCACTAATTACATGGTATCGTGTACACTCATTATACAGAACATTCCAATTTCCCGCCATCCTACTTTCAACCTGCAGTGGGGGATATGCTTTATGTGTTGGTCCAGATTTGCTATATCAGTTGCTCTTTAATGACACTGAGTTTCAAAATATAAAGAAAAAAAAGTAGAAAATACCATGGTCTAACTGTAAAAAAAGTAGTAAACTTGAAATTGACTGTGAAGGCTGATCCAAGGCTTTCCACTGATCTTCAATGGGCTTTGGATCAGGCCCCAAATCATTATGAATAAATGTGCATTCAGTTTGACTAAGAGAAATGGCTTGTTTTCTGATGAGACTTATTTAGGGGTAAGGCTGGAGCCTGGGGGGAAGTATTAAGGCCTGATCTATCAACTTCTGTGGGCTTTGGATTAGGCCCTCACTGTGCAATTTTATGAAAGGTTTGTTTGTGATCGGAAGTTTTATTTTTGTTTATCTGGCGTGTAAAGAGAAATTGTCCATCCACCTGATTAGGTTATATCAATTTCTTTCTGTTCAGTTAAGAACAAAGCTGTGACTATACTACTGCTACAGCTGGCTAGGGAAACAGCTAACCTGTATTCCACCATTTTCTTTAGTTTAAGGGCTGTGCACAGATGAACTCGAGACTGTGCCTGTCCTCTTTACAGCTGCCTATGTCTCATCTGTCCATTCGGATAACCCATCCTATTTCTTAATTGTCCTGATTTTTTAAATGTAATGTTGTGGTATTACATTTTCTATTAAATAACAGATTTTCTAAACCTCCCCCTTTTTTCCCCTTCCTTTTCTTCTTTTTGTATTCTCCTTCACTTTTCATTTCTGCTACCTGTCTATCTTAATGACTTTTCCTTCCTTTTCTCTTTTCCCACAAATGTATTATTATTCATGGGGTATAACTTTTCCCTCTTCCTTCTTCCATTAAACTCCTTCTCCTTCTCATATTTCCTGCTTTCTTCTTTGCTGCATACTCTCTCTCTCTATCATTTCCCCATCATTTCCTCTTTCTTCTTTCTCACCCATCCACCCACTGCCCCCACATCCTACCACAGACATTCTGTCTCCTGCACCTCTAGTTAAGTGAGATTTTTAGGCACCTGCATGAAGTGCCCCTGATGTCAACAGGGCTCTTCCCAAGAAGGGGCTTTCCACAGAAAGTAGTTGGCTGACCAGGCCTTATATACCACCCATCTTTGTGATATCCAACTGCAGATTCTGCAACGTTTTTTTTACATTATGTAGTACTTACTCATGTGAGAAGCACAACTGAAGATTTTAGGTTCTTCATGATGTTAGAAAGTAAGGCCAACAAAACATGTTTCTCCATGTAATAATACCCCTGACTGAATGTTTTTTTTTTTTTTTACTTGCAAATACCTGGTAAGACACAATGCAAATGCTCACCTATGTACCACTAAATTAAGAATTCACAGAATTACAAATTAATTCATTAATCAGCATTCTTTATCCTCAAATAATTTAACATTTATGATGCAAGCCATTACTAACACTGCCTCACCCCTGGGGCTCTGCCCGTTTAACCAAAGCCATGACAGTTTATTCAAATGAATATTAAGAAGAAAAATAAGGACAGTTTTGCATTCACATGGTGATTCATAATAGGACTTGGTACCATTTTTTTCCCTTCTAATTCATCATTCAAATTGAATAATGTATTTTAAATGTATTCCTAATGTTGATCTATTGTAGGTTACATTGAAGACTCCATAAAGGTACTGTGATTAGTGTCAGAGAAATAAAAGATGCATAATCCAGTCTATAAGTGTGATTTCAGAGAGCAGTTTAAATTAGTTTCAGAAATGGTGAAAATCACCCTTTATCAACATAGGATTGTTTAGCGCTAGTTCATTACTAAAGAAAAGGTCTCTTCCCCTACATCTTAGAGTTTAAATTATGAAGGTTTAGGAATGTTCAGAACACCCATAGGAGGGAAGTAGGGATGGAAGGCTCAGACCAGACGATGTTGTGCTACGGATAATGAGCATCTCTGAGAAAATTTAACCCTTAGTCTACAATAAACCCTATAATCTCATGGCTGTATGTGCTTGAAGACAGGAGGATTAAGGGCTGGGAAATCATTTCATATGTTTTCTCACTTAAATAAAAAGGCAGTCTCACAACCATGAGTAAGAAAGGAGGCAACACAGTTTTATTATGCTGCCTTTTGCTGGAAATGTTAATTATATGAAAAATGTACCGAATGAACAGATGGTGTAGGATGGAGCTTAGATTTTATCTGTTGAAATGATTGTGACAGTGTAGGAAGATTTGGGAGTGTACTCCCAAGGATATACTTTAAACATGAGTCAGGAAAAAAATAAAACATTCTTTAGATCTTTTCTGAGCCCTAGGGATAAGTGGCCTCTAGAAGGGATGGGTTAGCAATTTCCCAAGAGGCATGAGAACCTTCAGAGACAGGATAACCACTTCAACCTTCCACTCTGTTTAGTGAGGGAGCTTCAAAAAAGGGCTTCTAGAAAGCTAAAAACCCCATATTAGTGAATCACTGAGATCAGATAAGCAAAGAATCAATGCAAAGGTAAAAGTTAGCCATTGTTTTGGGTCACAAAAGCTCAGATGTTTTTTGGTTTTGTTTTGATGAGAGTTGTGTTTCAAACCATTTCCTGGTTTCAGACTGGACTAGGAAGGTCATTAGCAATGTACCATGAGAAAGTCAGTTGTGGTAGGTTTTCACAGCCTCGCCAGAACCAGGAAACATTGGCAATTCCATGAATTTCCCAGCCCAATTTCTAGATCCAAGAGGTTTGGGTAAGACAATTTAAAGTTTGGCTAAACAGCTGGAATCTAGGGTGCTCATATGAACCAAACACCTAAATCTTTTTAAGTATGCCCAACCATTACCACTCTTGTTATTAGTAATTTTCTGTCTATTAAACCTGAGAATGGAAAGCATTAAGACAATGGAAGTTAGTATAAAATAACATAATGGTATCAAATATGTATGACAGCACACAAAAACATGAAAAGTTATTTAAAGGAAAGAATAATCGACATGCTAATTGATTCCAGCTACTGCCGATATGGATTAAGCAAGAAAAGTATATTTAGGTAGCTTGAGGATCATAAAAAATATGTATTTTTAAACCAATAGCTATAAGGCATCAACACAGCTAGGATGGCAAAGTGAATATCATTGAAGGCACATAGCCTGGAGTTGTATCTGCAGAACAGTTTACTGCTGACTGTGACATCTGAGTTGAGGAACAGAGCATGGATCCAAAGCTAGAATGGTGAGCTGGACCATGCCGTGATTAGTCTGTGGAAACAAAACCAGTAAAAAGAATTACTAAAAGAACAGGAAGACAGAGATATCGTAGTTCCTATTAGCTGAGAGCCAAAAGGTAATGTTCTCATTGTCTTTATCAATCTCTTGATTGCTGCTGAAATTTCAATAAAACATATACACAACGATGCAAACATATACCCACACATTATCTGTGGTGTGTCTGTATGTGTGTGTGTGTTCGTTTTCTTGTTCATTTTTTGTCTTCCCATTTTAGAAACTCAGAAAAAAAAAATTCAAGCACAAGACATTTTCTGCCAGTCCTGAGCCAGCAATGCCAATTAAGTCATTAACTACTTCCTATTCATATCTGCTGGAGAGTTTATTTAATTTCTTAATCCTACTATAGACCATCCTACCTTGCTACCTCTTTACCTCTTCTTTCACTTTTCCCCTCTAAATTGCTTCTTCATTAATATTAACGTTGGACATCTTTTTATGGCCTGATCAAAAGTCCATTGAAGTCAATGGAAAGAATCCCACTGACTGAAATGGGATTTGAATCAGGTTCCTAAAGCACACATAAATCATGGTGATGGGCATAGTATAAAAATCTAGGATAGGTTGACTTTTGAAGATGCCACACAGTTCTATATTCCAGTTCTACCACCCATTATTTGCCAAATATCTGCCTGTCAACTTCTTGATATAACTTCTGAATGCTTCAAAAGATTGAAGTCTTCCTCCTAGAGAAAAGTTTTCTTTGTTCCAAACTTTATATTCTTCTGCTACTCTTCTTACTTTAGAACTTCATTTTGCTTCCAAAGCCAATTTTTTTAAGACATCCTTGATCTCAAGCTTTAAATTTAGTTCAAGTTTTCCCTTGGACTTTAACTTTGCTATTTCTACTCCTATCACAATTCTTTAAGTCCCCTCTTCCTAACACAACTAATCTCAAAAGTTCAGGAGGTCCAGAATGTTGTGGTCAAGCTACTCTCTCACACTGGAGAGTGGGAGCAAATAAACCCCCATCATTCATCAGCTTCCTTTAGTTTCTAATTTGTTTTCAAGTCTCCATGGACTTGCTCCAGCGTACTTCTCTGAACTCACTAACTACTTTCCTTTAGTCGCTCTCAAAATGAGGTCACACCTTATGCTGACCAATCATTATGGAACTTTTTTTGAGCCACTCCCTTTCTTTAACCCTTTAATTCTCGATTCATCCCCCTCCCCAAGGAGTGAATGTGTGTGTGTCTTGTCAGCAGCAGGAAGAGCTGGGATATGGTGGGAAACTAGAGCAATAGGGTGCAGTGAGGGTAACAATACCAGTTGACCACAGTGGGAATACACTTTTGCCTTTGGGCTGCAATAGCAAATATAGCAGGAAACCAGCATAGAGCACAGAAGGCAGTGTACTTTTATTGTTGTATGATTATTTTCTACTCCAGGTAAAGCAATATTAATTTGCACAGGAGTGAATATTTTGTTTGTTTTACCTGAAGTGTCTGACCTCAAGGGCAAACCAGCCACAAAGGTTTAGAAAGGTACTGAGTTACATTTCCAGCAGAGATCTGTGTTATTGCTTCTCAATTTAAATAATCTTTGCAGTATTAAAAAAGACCTATTTGATACTCAATGAAAATTTGTGTTTCCTTCAATTCTAAAATGTGTTTCTAAATTACTAGTATATTGATATGTGGATCTTGCTTTTTAAGTAAAAACAGAGTAAATTTTGGATAATATGCCTCTGTTTTGGTCACTGGTTTATTCTGACTTCAAACTCTTAATTGTTTCTGTACATGGTGTCATTATTTCTTGTAGGAGATATGTTTGATCTATGTAGAGCACATGCTGTTGTTTGATAATAATGACCTTGGATTAAGTGATGAAAGCAGTGCAATATCCAAAAAGCATGCAGAACAGAGATGCTTTTATATCCAGACGGTGCCAAATTAGTGGAAAAATGCTCAGCAGGAAGCAAAGACTTATACTACTCATTGCTTAGAAATTTTTCACAGAGTGTTCTGAAACATTCGTTTGAGGTATTGCCAATAAATGTGTAGTAAGCCTATGGGCGGAATTATGGGAAAATGAGCATTAAAGAGGGATGAATAATGCAAACATTTTTAATTAAAGTGTCCTGACTTTAGGCTTCAGCCACATAGTGCCTTTTTACAGTCTAAAACTATAACCATTGAAGTCAACAGACATCTTTTCATTGACTTCAATGGACATTGTATCAGGCCCTTCCTGGTCATTTTTTGTGAATATTTGAGTGACCCATTCTGCTGGCACAATGTTCATGGAAAGTAAATGCCAGAACATGTTTGGATGAGTATACAAGTCATACTCAATCAGGGCAAAGAAACAGTAGCATGTGATATAATGAATCAGTTGCAACTAAGCAAGACAAATTGAATGTAGGTTATTCACAATCAATCCACAGAGTAAAAAAAAATCAAGATCTTCAATCAAGTAAACTCAGATAACACACACATTATAGGAAACTTATCTAATAATGGATATTACAGTAGCAGAAAGAGCATCTAAATTTGCTGAATGAACTGTATGCTGTGAATTATTCACTCCAGTCTAGAGGGAATGAACTTCTACTGCTCAGATTAGTGATGATGTCATAAACTGTACATTGTGTATTAGCTCAACGTTATCTATGTATCTCGTATTTGACTTGCTCTTTTACAAGATTCTATTGGAACCTTGCTCAATGAGCCAACAAAAATGGAGGGCTTTGTGTAACTTTTGATTTTGCAAACAATTATTTCTAGAGTTAAGGAAGTTAAGAGCATTCAGACAAGCTGATATAATGTTGGTTTTATATATTTATTTTTAGTCTTTTGAATTTTACTACTTTCTCACTCTTTCTCTTGTACTGTAGCTGCCCATATTTCTCTTTGATCGATATCTTACATTCACTGTCCACGAAGGACTGCTACTCCATATCCACCATTTTCAGTACTTTAGAAAGGTTACTTACCACAAAAGTGCCATCTTGTGAAAGAGTGCTATGATAAATTACACTGAGAGCCTTAAAAAGGCTTTTATGCCTCTCATCATACAATTCCAGGAAATGTCCTTTTCCAGAACGGTCCATGGTAGCTGATACTATTTCTGTGCAACACAACATTTCTCACCTGATTGACAAAGATGCTGAGGTTCATTTGTAGGAAGATTCTTTCTAAAATATTTACAATCTAGCACTAGTCAGAGGTTTAAATATCAGGAATAACAATTATATTCTTACTGATAAAAGAGCATTCAGTAGATTTTTTTCATAGATGTAGACAGTTATTTAAAAAAAAGCAAATATTGTGTCAGAAACACTGAAGACACAATTTAAAGTCATGTTTAAAATACTGGACGTACTGTGCAAATAATCACCGTCTGACCAAGACTTCACTATGCATGATTGTCATGCATTAGCCATAGTATATCTCTGGAATAAAAAAATAGAAACTTCCATACAGTTTTAGGCTCTGATCCTGCATTGGGATTCACCAACACCCTGATTCCAGTTAGACTGTGCATGAAGACCTGCATTGGGATCCACCAGCACAGGCCTCCATGCCGAGTGCAATTGGAATCAGAGAATATCCACCCAAGGGCAGAGCTCTTGGTACAGGATCAGGTCTCAAAACTATATGAAAGTTTCTAAAAGGAAAAAAAAAGATTCAGATTATGGCCTCTTGGTATTTTCATAAAAAGGAAGAGCAAAAAACAAAGAAAGACAAAAAAGAACCCAAACCCAACCCACACAACTACTACACACTTTAGTGCAGTTTATAAGTTATTGGTGTAACTGAACAGACATTACTAGCAAGGATAAAAATCATGCTTGAGTTTCAGGCTAGGTCTACACTACCCGCCTGAATCGGCGGGTAGAAATCGATCTCTTGGGGATCGACTTATCGCGTCTCGTCAGGACGCGACAATCGATCCCCGAATCGACGCGCTTACTCCACCAGCGGAGGTGGGAGTAAGCGCCGTCGACTGGGAGCCGCGGCAGTCGATTTTGCCGCCGTCCTCACAACAGGGTAAGTCGGATCTGATACGTCGAATTCAGCTACGCTATTCGCGTAGCTGAATTTGCGTATCTTAAATCGACCCCCCCCTGTAGTGAGGATGTAGCCTCAGTTTCCATATTATGGGTGAAATTCTGACAACACTGAAGTGAATGGGAGTTTTACCCACTGACTTTGATGGAGCCAGGATTTCATCCACAGTCTGAGTAATTCTGTTGTTTTAATGGAACTACTCTCAGAGTGTAAAAGTTAAACACACACATGTTTTTGCAAGATCAGAGACTTATTTGTCATAGGATGTTCAAGAAATCTATAAATTGATAATGCATTTGTGATGTGTGAACAAAATGGTGAAAATACTGAGTGGCTATAGCTAGTTTTTTTAGTTGAATTGCCAACACTTTGCTGAGTGAAACCTAGAATTTTCACCTCCAGCTGACAATGATGAAGATATTAAATTCAACATTCTGCTTCAGAATGCAGAAGAGAAGACTTACAATAATTCATTTGTTTTTATAATCTTATAACAAGTGTAAACCAAACCCAAACTGGAGTTTCCTGACAGAGATGCAGCACAAAACATTTCTAGAACTGCCATGTTCTTTCTTTAATAATACAGAGGCTGCTTGCTGTCAGTGATATTCCTGATTTCTGTATTCATGGCCCTATCTTTGGATGTGAAAGCACAGTTAACTTGAGTTTCTAAGTGATGATGTATGTTCCATTTAAAGAACAAATGATTATTTCTCCTATTTTACCTAGAAATTGACTCTTGATTGACTGAGCTAAAAACCTCTTTGCATCATAAAATCTCTCACTTGAATCACGATCATACAGATTTTGAAGTGTAATTTTTATTCTTGGTCTAGGATAGAAAAATACGATGAAAAAGGGCTGATTTCACATTGAAATAAACTATATTCCTTTATCATTGGAATGTCCAATCAAGCTAAGCACTGGTTCAGAAATAGTCTATTAAATGCTTTCAGAAATGTGACAAAACCCAAATTTCACTACAGAGTGACTTGCTATTCAGCAAAAACTGAAAAATGGGGAGAACAGAAGCAGGATGCTGAGCCAGCTGAATAGAACAGAAGTCAGTGTTGGAACCATGATGAGATAAGATGGAACTGAACCATTGTGGGGACAAGGGAAAAGATAAGGTCATGAAGGGTGGCAGAAGGTAACCAAAGTGGGGTAGGAAGAGGAAAGGATTCTGGAATTGGGGAAAGATTTCCAGGAATGAGTCAGAGTAGTGAACAAGAGACACAAGATAGTATCCTAGAACAGTAAGAGCAAGGGTTTGCTAATGAACAAGAGGGAAGTCTGACTCTCCCTCTCATTGAGGAAACCCTTTCCAATGCTGTTCACGTTCTTCCAAATCTCTAAAAAGTTGCAGATGGATCAGATTTCTGCTGTATTTTTTCCAGCTCCAGTAAGAAATATATAGGGCCAGATTTCAGCCTAGATCCAACTGAGCACATTGTCTACCAGTGTAAAAGGATGGGGTATGTTTCAAGAAATTTATGAAAATAGTAAGGGTGGTCATTTTATTTAAAGCAAACTCCATTTTGGAAAGGTTATGGTAATACTTGACACAGCCTTCAAAAAAATAATTAGAGGATGCATTATACTGTCAGCAGGTAACAACTCTAATCAAGTTTTCTAATAAAGCCATGACAGAAGCTTTATTGTATTGCATTAATTTTAAATGAACTTATTGATTACAATTACTATATTCATGTAAATGAGAGAGCTCAAGTCATCTCAACAACAAAATGGGCATCAAAATGTGAATTTATTCTATACAACCGTGACACAAGTTTGATGATAATTTCTGTTCCTTGTCTTTAAGATGCCCCTTCATTGATTTTTCTAAAAGTTGATTCATCATTACCTTTTTTCACTGGGAAAAAACAAGTACCTTATGAAAATGCGGCATGTAGCATAATTGAACATCAGATACATCCTGATCTTAATTTCACTATTGTGGTATGATACAGTATTCAATAATAAATTATGGGAGGATGGCAGGTAAAAGCTAATATTACATAAGTATACAATTTCAGTTTAATAATATGCATTCTATAATGGAATTATGTAACAAGGTTTGCCTGGCAATTGCAATATTTGTTACCAAATTCTACTATGGTTTAGACCCTAGAAATGATCATCCATAACATTTTCTCACTTTTTAAAAAATGAAACTCCAAATGAGACATATGTTCAGATAAGAAAATGTTGCATGAAAGTTATATTAATTTATAACTTAACACATTTAATAGTGTCAGACATACTCCGGTACTCAGTGATCATGCAATGCTTATGGCGACTGCAAACAAACAATCTCCTTTATTCTACATCTGGTTCCAACTGGCTGTGAATAAGAACAAGCACTTCAAAGCACCCCACCCAGATTCTTCGACTTGAAAGCTCAATCCTTAAAAAGCACAGTCTCCAATGCCACATATACCAAGAAAATGATTTCTTTTAGGGTATACCTTCACTGCAATTAGGAAGCGTGATTGCAGCTTGCATAGGTATATCCATCCTAGCTTTGATCAAGTAACCATTACAGTATGAAGCAGAGGTGGGAGTACGAGCTAGACTTCTGACTACAACCTGCCCAGGACCTTCGCTCATACTCAAGTGGCTATCATAGAATCATAGAATATCAGGGTTGGAAGGGACCTCAGGAGGTCATCGAGTCCAACCCCCTGCTCAAAGCAGGACTAATTCCCAACTAAATCATCCCAGCCAGGGCTTTGTCAAGCCTGACCTTAAAAACCTCTAAAGAAGGAGATTCCACCACCTCCCTAGGTAACCCATTCCAGTGCTTCACCACTCTCCTAGTGAAAAAGTTTTTCCTAATATCCAACCTAAACCTCCCCCACTGCAACTTGAGACCATTACTGAGAACAGTCTAGATCCATCCTCTTTGGAACCCCCTTTCAGGTAGTTGAAAGCAGCTATCAAATCCCCCCTCATTCTTCTCGTCTGCAGACTAAACAATCCCAGTTCCCTCAGCCTCTCCTCATAAGTCATGTGCTCCAGCCCACTAATCATTTTTGTTGCCCTCCGCTGGACTCTTTCCAATTTTTCCACATCCTTTTTGTAGTGTGGGGCCCAAAACCGGACACAGTACTCCAGATGAGGCCTTGCCAATGTCGAATAGAGGGGAATGATCACGTCCCTCGATCTGCTGGCAATGCCCCTACTTATACAGCCCAAAATGCCGTTAGCCTTCTTGGCAACAAGGGCACACTGTTGACTCATATCTAGCTTCTCATCCACTGTAACCCCTAGGTCCTTTTCTGCAGAACTGCTTCCTAGCCATTTGGTCCCTAGTCTGTAACAGTGCATTGGATTCTTCCGTCCTAAGTGCAGGACTCTGCACTTGTCCTTGTTGAACCTCATCAGGTTTCTTTTGGCCCAATCCTCTAATTTGTCTAAGTCCCTCTGTATCCTATCCCTACCCTCCAGCGTATCTACCACTCCTCCCAGTTTAGTGTCATCTGCAAACTTGCTGAGAGTGCAGTCCACACCATCCTCCAGATCATTAATGAAGATATTGAACAAAACCGGCCCCAGGAACGACCCCTGGGGCACTCCACTTGAAACCGGTTGCCAGCTAGACATGGAGCCGTTGATCACTACCCGTTGAGCCCGACAATCTAGCCAGCTTTCTATCCACCTTATACTCCATTCCTCCAGCCCATACTTCTTTAACTTGGTGGCAAGAATACTGTGGGAGACCGTATCAAAAGCTTTGCTAAAGTCAAGGAATAACACATCCACTGCTTTCCCCTCATCCACAGAGTCAGTTATCTCCTCATAGAAGGCAATTAGGTTAGTCAGGCATGACTTGCTCTTGGTGAATCCATGCTGACTGTTCCTGATCACTTTCCTCTCTTCTAAGTGCTTCAGAATTGATTCCTTGAGGACCTGCTCCATGATTTTTCCAGGGACTGAGGTGAGGCTGACTGGCCTGTAGTTCCCTGGATCCTCCTCCTTCCCTTTTTTAAAGATGGGCACTACATTAGCCTTTTTCCAGTCATCCAGGACCTCCCCCGATCGCCATGAGTTTTCAAAGATAATGGCCAATGGCTCTGCAATCACATTCGCCAACTCCTTTAGCACCCTCGGATGCAGCGCATCCGGCCCCATGGACTTGTGCTCGTCCAGTTTTTCTAAATATCCTATGCCACCAGACCTGCTTCTGTGGCTACACTGCTACTGTTCCTTGAACTAGGTTATCTGCATATGCCTATGCAAGCTGCAATTGCACCACCTAATTGCAATGCAGACATGTTTAGGGTGGCTTAAAGTTAGTGGTATGGTAGCTTGTGACATGATTACTTTAAGTAGTGATGCCAAGACAAATGCACAGTCTAGCAGTAGTGAAAGGATTAGGGGGCAAAAAAAATCAAAAACAAAATCAACCATGTGCTTCCATTGCTATCCCTTCTGCATTTTAGTGGTGTATGTTTCACATTAACAACTAGGTTAAAAGATTGGTGTTGTAATAAGCTTAATGGCTCCTTATTGGTCACCTCTTACTGAGATCAAGAGTTGAGCGAAAGGTCAACCTAGAACGAACAAGGACCCAGATTAGTACATCATCTATATGGGGACCAGGCAAAGGAAATACAGAGAAAAGGCAGTATGTTTAAGCAATAGTCTGGAGTCAGCAGCTGGCTACAAAGTGGAGACCTTGCAGCAGGGCCCAATAGGTCCTGCAAAGAGACCCGGGAAGAGCCAAGTTTACAAAAGACCACACCTAAACGACTGGAGAATGATGCAGGCTGTGAGGTGCAGGCTGTGAGCATGGCTAAGAGGAGAGCAACCAAGAGGACTAGTGCTGGTGGAAGACAGCCAATCAGTAGCAAGTGAGGCACAAAGGGCTTATGCATCATATGTAATCAATCATTACGAACACAGGCAAAAGCAGTTAGTGGAAGGAGTGGCCTGAGTAGCTACTACCAAGGCATGGAATAGGGAGGCATCCTGTCAGACAAAGAGAAGTTTATTCTTGACCTCTTGTCCTGGATCTCATACATTATAAACCAGCAGCTAGAAAGTGCTGATTTCCCCTCCCCGCCCCCCACGCCCCAAGAAAGGAAAATTGGGGGCTAACACACAGATGTTAAAGCTGTTTTTCCTACAAGCATTGTTGAATTCATCAGTAGAACAGAGTGAATAATTGATTTTTTGGTGTGGTGGCGGAACTGAAAAATATATAAAAAAATTGTTTTGTTTCTAACGAACACTGAATTTCAGTATTTTCTTGCCAAAATAAAAAATAATAATAATTTGGGTCGAATAAAATGTGTTAAATGCCGACTTGAGCCGGCATTTAGTTTCAGAAATGTTGTTTCCAAAATGACCATTGGAATGGTTTGCTTAAACCACTGTAAATACAAAATGTTTCAACATTTCTGATTTATTTTATTATTTATTTATTTACTATCCAAAGCCATTCGCCAAATTCTCAAATAGCTTCAATGCCCTGAAAAATACACTTATTTATTTATTTTGAATTTGCTGGGGAAAAATATGTCTTCCATCTGTTACTGGATGCTTGTGTGGGGGGGAGATGCCTTTTTGTTTTGTTTTATTTTTTGTGGTAACAATGCTTTTAAAGGATTTGCATGTGCTCATGAGAGTTGCTTGCTGTCAGTTCATCACCTTAACATGTTATCATTCTAACTGGTTTTCTATGGCATATCTGACACTACCAAAATGTGGTATCTTTCTTTTTTCCCCTTTTTGCCTGCTATTTCTATAAGAATGTGATGCTTCCATCCTATTTCCCCAGCTGTGCTCCTTCCCGTGAAGCAATTGGAACTGGTCAGTATCAAAGCAGAACACTAGACTAGATAGACACTAGTGCAAACTGGTACAGCAATTGCTGTATTCCTCTTGGAGAAAAGCTGAGACAGATTCTAACACATTGCACAACCCTTGTTTTGTTGTTCAAAGACAGACATTGGCTTTCCAATTACCCACTCCTGACATCTACATGGAGACTTTTTACGTCAGTGTCTAACAAAAATGGTGTGCTGTAGCAGAGCCTTACTCTAACAGTGATTAATCCTGTAGTGTTTAATGTCTTGGAAGGATTACAATACATTGGAGGACCAGAATTAAGAGGATTTTCTCACTGAACTATCTGACCCTTGATAATTCAGAAGGGGAATCTTCCCTATGATTCTGGCATTGTATGACTAAGTTCTTTATAATTTAACCAATGCTTATCTTAGGTTTATAACAAAATCTCTTTCATGGCTGAACCGCCCCAAAATAAAGTCTTTTTGCTGAAAATGACAAGCTTTATGCAAGTGCATTTCTTGGAGATTATGCAGGGAAAGATATGTGGAAATTCCTTCTTTTTTCTGCAAAGCAGGATGCAAATTAACATCTAAATACAAAAAAATCATAAACTCATAGAAATACAATGTTGGAAGGGACCTCGATAAATCATGTAATCCAGCCGCCTGTGCTGAGGCAGTACCAAGTATACCTAGACCATCCCTGACAGGTTTTTGTGCAACCTATTCTTAAAAACTTCCAATGACAGGGATTCTACAACCTCCTTTGGAAGCCTATTCCAGAGCTTAACTTACCCTTTATAGTTAGAAAACTTTTTCCTAATATTTAACCTAAATCTCCCTTGCTGCAGATTAAGCCTGTTACTTCTTGTCCTACCTTCAGTGGACATGGAGAACAATTGATCACCATCCACTTTATAACAGCTCTGAAAATATTTGAAAACGGTTATCAGATCTCACCCCCCAGTCTTCTTTACTAACGACTAAACATGCTCCCCGCCCTTTTTTTAACCTTTCCTTAGATCGGGTTTTCTAAATCTTTGATCATTTTTGTTGCTCTCCTCTGGACTTCCCTTTTTGTCCACATCTTTTCTAAACTGCGGTGCTCAGACCTGGACACAGTACTCCAGCTGAGGCCTCATGGTGCCAAACATAATGGGACAGTTACCTCCTATGTCTTACATACAGCACTCCTTAGAAACAGATTGTCATAAACATACAGATAAGAGTAGCATCAAATCCCTCCTGGGCAGCTGTACTGAATCTTTACCTGTAAGGGGTTGAGTTAAATAACCTGGTTGGCACCTGACCAAAAGGACCAATAAGGAAAGAAGATATTTTCAAATGGGGGGGGGGGAGGTTTTGTTTGTGCTCTTTTTGTTGTTCCCTCTCCGGATGGAGAGAGACACCAGGCAGGGATAACATCTCCTGAAAACATACCTGAAATGATTCATCTAAGATTACAAAAATTGTAAGTAAGGCAAGGAAATATGTTAGATTATCGTTTGTTTTAGCTTGTGAATTTTCCCTATGCTAAAAGGTAGTTTTATTCCTGTTTTTGTAACTGTGAAGCTCAGCCCAAAGGGGAGTCCTCTGTGTTTTACATCTTTTTATTACCCTGTAAAGTTACCTTCCATCCTGATTTTGCAGGTGTGATTCTTTTATTTTTCTCTTTATAATAAAGTTCTTCTTTTAAGAACCTGATTGATTTTAGTGTCCTAAAAATAAAGGGTTTGGTCTGTGCTCACATTGCTAACCAATTGGTTGGTATATTATTCTCAAGCCTGCCCAGGAAAGGTGATGAAAGGGCTTGGGGGATTTTTTTTTTTTGAGGTGGGGGATCAGTCTCCATGTGGCCCTTCCCTGAATTTTTGTTTAAATCACCTGATGGTGGCAGCAATACTGTCCAAGGACAAGGAAAGGCATTTCTGCCTTGGGGAAGTTTTAACCTAAGCTGGTAGGATATAAGCATAGTGGGTCTTTCACCTGGATCCCCACATCTGTACCCCAGAGTTCAGAGTGGGGGGGGGACCCTGACACAGATCCTTTCTCTGGCGTACTGAATCATGTAAAACACGTAAGAAAAAACACAGCAGAGACTATATCTAATAAGAAAATGAATATACTAGATACAAGCACAGCTGGAGCTCAGCATCTAATGTATTTATTTCCACGGTCTGTGAGGAAGTAGTCAGTTCCTGGGCAGCTGGAAGTCCACTGATTTAAATGTCTGGTTCTATTTTCTGTTTATATTCTGATATGGCCTAAAATAATAACAGTAACATGAGTATTGGTATACTTATATATATATACACATCTATATAAAGTATGTTGAATTTTAACCTATTAGATACAAGGGTTTAGTAGCTGAGAGTCTTCAGAAACAGAAGATGTTTCAGAAGCTTATTCACTTATTTCTCAATATTGTTTTATTCAAGATTAAGAAGTGAGATTTTTCAGGAGTGCCTATGAGGCTATGGAGGATGAGTCTGATCGACTTCCAGTGGGACTTTAACTCCTTAGTCACCTTTGAAAATACCACTCAAACAGTACCTAAATGACAAAATCCTTAGGCAGACTGTATCATCCCCTTCTCAGGTAAAACACAATGGAAGTGCTTTGGGGGGAAGAAATCTCTGTGGATTGAGATCCCCTAAATCACCACATCCAGAGGGTGGGGCTTGCCTTCAGAGAGAGAAAAGACCATGAGGCTCACTGACACAGCTGGAAAACAGGAGCTCAGGGCAACCTGGAAGGAACACAGTGTTCTACAACACTGACTCCTGCTCTCAGCAGCCCCTCTGGTTCCCTAGGCAGATGGCTCCCTTGGAATTGTGCTATCAGGACCACCCCCTGATAACAGCTGACCATCTGAGGCTCAGAGGCAGGGAAAAGGTAACCCATGAAAAAGATGATATACCCCCAACTATCGTCTTTCTGGCTAAGTGCTACAGGGCTGGAGAGGGAGACTGATCTCTGCCCCACCCTGCCTACTCCTGGAGACTGTGCCCTTGCAGCCGTGGGGATAGTTCCTGGGGCTGTAGGTGAATGGAAGTGGCTGAGCCTCTCCTTCTGTGCAGAAAGGGCAGAAGAAAGGGGAGATATGCACATGAAGCCAATAGAGCCATCCTGACAAGTAGCCCAAAGAGTTTCTGACGCCTAGGTGGTCCTAACTTCCTGTGGCTCCCTACGGATCTGCCATGATTGTGGGTCAGCCCTGACCCCATTTTCTGCAAGGAAGTGAAAAATTCCCTTCCCCTTCGATAATATGGGGACCTCCACATATGATGATCTCCTTTCTGTGAGACCTATCCTGTGGGATTTCCATGGAATGGAATAATCTGGGTCCTCACCACACAAAACTGCCACTTAAGTCAACGAGAGTTTTGCCTCAATGAGGAGTGAGTCAGGATTTAAGATTTGGCTCTAAGAGAGACATAAATGGAGGTTATTGGAGAGATGATCAGTCATCCAGAAATTGTTCAGATATTCATTTTTCTTATGACAAAAAGCCATCCCTATTTTCTCAATGTTCCCTGAGATTTGATTCCCCCCATTTGTCCTTATAGACAGCCCCAGAGCTAAGAATCATTTGAGTGTAAAACACCTAGCGCTCATAAAATGCAGCCCATTACCCCTGAAATGCTGGGAGATGCTGAGTAATCAGTTAATACATCGTGACAAAATATGACCACAAATATCTGAATCAATTGCATATTTCAACCTGTATTCCAAAATGTGATTTATGAGCTTAACCTCTAAAATGGGATGAGACCATTTCAACACACACCCCTAAGGAAAGAAGGAGGCAGCTCTCTCTAATGGCTTGCTTACATGGGAGATTTTTCCAGTTACACTGGTATAATAATGATGAAACCCCTATAAAAATGAAGGTTACTTCCCAGTAACCAGAGTCTTCAAGATGGACCTGCACATTTACACTTATGGGTTCTACACCACCTTATGGTGCCTTGTGGTAGAATCCTCTTCTAGCAGTGTCAGTTAGAGGGCTCTTGCACCTCAGATCCTCCCCTCAGCATCTTCACACATGGCATGGAGGGCTAAACTCTATAGCGGCAGAGCACCCTCTGCATGTCAGTTTCTTCCACCTCAAAGCCAGAGACAATATGAGCACTCTGACAGAGATGGGGAAAATGATGGAAAGTGTAAATATGCAGAGCCATCTAATTACAGGTAAATAACATTCATTTCTTCTTTGAGTGGCTCTGTATATTACTATTTAAAGTATAGATTGATAAGCGGTACTGAGACTAACTTGGAGTCTTCCGTGAATACAGACTGAAGCACCATCTTGCAAAACCCAGCACACACTCTAGAAGACAATTCTGGGGTGACTGCAAAGAGATTATGGAGGACAGAATTAGCATATGAAAAAACAAAGATTACGGATATTCCAGTTTAAATTCTCTCAAGTCTAATATTGGCTAGAAACTCCCCATCCTTCTTTTGGACCAGAAAATATTGGGAGTAAAAATCCTAACCCTTTGGGTAACTAGGAACCGACTTGATTGTTCTATCAGAAGCAACTTCTGCACTTCTGTGAGAAGACTTGCCTCATGAGAGGAGTCCCTAAAGAGAAATGGGTAGGGAGAGTTAGAAGGAGACAGTGTTTTGAATTGTTTGGTAGAGCCCTTTTCCATGATCTCTAAGAACCATTGATCTGATGTAATTTGCCTCCATGTGTTGTTGAAGTGTGCTAGCCTGTCTCCAAAGGAAGGGGAAGAAAGACACTAGTTGTCTGGCTCTGGACTCTCAATCGTCTCATCCAAAATGAGGCTTGGTGTTTCTGGATGAGAATGCCGACAAGGATTGTTTGGAACCCTGACTGAAGGCTTTCTCCTGCAATGTGAGGCTTCAGGTTGTTGATATTGTTGACGTCTTTGATTGGAAGGAAAGTGAGACATCGAGAGTTGGGGGTATTGATGCCTTTAATACCTAAAGAGGGAGTGGAGGGCCTCCTTTGAGTAGAAGGGATCAGCCTTAGAGATAGGGATGTTGATCTTGTGTCACTGAATTTTTCTAATTCATCAGTTTTTTTCACTAAAAAGACCCCCCTCTTCAAAGGGGGACTCTTCCGGCATGCTCTGAGGGAATGTTTAGCTACATTCTGACCTTCCAATAGGATGGTGTTTGCCAACCTTATCCTGCCAATCTTGGAGGAAGGACAACATTTTCTCCCATAGATGGGATTGGTAACAGGCCATCACTGCCTGATAATTCACTACCCTGATACTTAAGGGTAAGGAGAACACCTTTCTCCCCAAGAAGTCCATCTTTTCCCCTTCTTTATCATGTGGGATGGAGCATGGTTGTCCGGAACTAACTATGTTGCTGGCAGAGGCCACCACCACCAGAGGCTGGGTATGGAAGTAGGAGAACCCTTCAGAGAATATCTAATGTAGTTTGTCCACCTTCTTAGAGATAGGTTGACAAGAGACGGCGGGGTTGGACCACAACACTTTGCCTGGCTGTAATACCCATCCAGGATGGGCAGTGATATCATACTCTTGGCAGAAGCACTTGGGATATTGATTACCAGGTGGGAAGTCTCTTCAAGAGAGAGGGAGATTCAAGGTGGACATCATGCAATCCAACAGATAGTGGAACTGCATAGCATCCTTGGAAGGGGAGGAGGCTGAAGCCACCCCCATATGCTCATCTAGAGACAGATCAGGCTTGAGGTCAGTTTCTAGCAGCCCCTTATCAAAATTAGTAGCTCTCTCTTCATCCTCTTCCTCAGACAGAACATCTTATACCACTCTCTGTAGTGTCACTGGATCTGAAGGGGTCAAATCCAAGTATCTTTTGGCTTTCCACATTCTTTTCAGATGAAATACCACCTATCCATACATGTGTGTGTGTGGGGGGGGGGGAATAATTGAAGAGTTCCTGAGGTGGTCCCCAACTGTCACAGGCCTAAGTCTCCCTAACAATTGTAGTTTGGGAACATATCAGCGGGGGTGGGGGGGAGGGAGGAAACCTTGCTACAGATCTTCACTTTCTTCCTCTCCTCCAGGGTCCAGATCCAAGAAAGAAGTAATGGACATAGTAATTGATCTGGAGATGAGAATGGGAAATCTGCTGTTTGTGGAGACCCTGATAGAGTCCTAAGAGGAAGTAGTAGGAAGCATTCCAGAATAGAGACAGAAGCAGCATCTGGTCTCTTCTTCCTAGCAGGAGATGATGAAGGAGACTCTGGAACCAAGGACGCCTGCCTCCTTTTATGCACTGTACGCATCACATCTGGATCTGAGATGCCCCAGAGCTGAATGTTGGGCTTAGCCTGCCATAATGACAGAACTCTCTGGAACTGAAGAGGTATCCAGGACCAGAACAGAGGCTGGATGAGGTAACAATAGTGAGTCCAAAGGTTCAAACATCATTGGATCCAAAAATACACAATGACTCATTTCCTTCCTTACTGAAACTGTAATCAGAACAGGTCTCTTCTTTGGAACAGTAGAATTCCTATCCAAATCGGATGGATCAGAGAATTCTGAAGTGCAAGAATGGGCACTGCTAACACTGACTGTTTTGTTCTTATGCTTTTTTCTCAGTGCCACAGCCTGAAGTTGAAGGTGCTGGTGTCCCTCACTCAGAGGCACTGCTTTTATCCATCTTCTGGGATCCAGAAGACGCAGTCAGTCTCCCTAATGACCTTGGTCCTGCAGCTGCAGGAGTGACATCAAGGTTGGATCACTCTGAGAGACGAGGTATAGAACCAACAACAGACACTGAACTGGTGCTCAACTTTTCTTCCAGAACCAGGGTAGTGAGACCCAACCACACAGCCCTTTGTTCGGACACCTAGCGCTTTATGGGCTCAACTGAGGGAGCTTCAGGAACCAAGCCTGGCCCTAATAAGGAATATGGTTTCTTGGAAGGTTGAAGTCAACTGGAGCTGAGGCCACTGGGGCTGAGGCTAACTTCGTAGGACTCTGGAGCCAAAGCCTGAATAGGTCTAGAGGGTTTAGCCTTGAGGGATTCCTTGAGTGGAAGGAGCTGCAGACAAGTCTCTCTGTCCTTGCGGGCTCAGTGTGTGTGAAGGTTCATCAGATTGAACACCTAGATGATGAGTGGCCTTCTCCCAGACACTCCAGGCACTGCACTTTGTCATCTGATACCAGGAAGATAGACGGATGGGAAGTGGACCTCTTAAACCTCAGCTTTTTTTTTTTTATTTCTACGGGTCTGCCATACCCCAGAACCTAATTATTTGCTGACTATATAAACTAACACTAACACATTAACTAGAAGAAAACAAGATGCCAGCTTCAAAGAAACCACATCTGTTGTGGCATGTGGTTGGAAGGAACTGAGGTGAAGAGGTGCTCCTCTCCTATATAGCCTCATCCTCAATGTGTCAGGATGCTAAGGGGAGGGGCTGGGGTATGAGAACACTGTAGCTGACAACTGTTAGAAGAGGGTTCTACCACAAGGCACTGCAAGGGGGTACAGTAACTATAACTGGGAGTATGCAGAGCCACTCGTAAAAGAGTGGATGGTGTCAGAATGCAGATACACACCAGGTGAAATCGATCTCTAACATAGCCAGGTCCTTTGCCCATTAAAATAATTGAGTAGGCAGCCAGTATATAGAATTCAGGGTGAGTGTAATAGGATTGCAGCAGCTCAACGGCAGAAGCAGGCAAGCTGCTGTGATATGAACTGACTGTAAATAGCTAAGAAGCCCTGCTGGGACCTTTCCTAAGTGGGAATTACAATAGTTGAGCCCTATGGTCACAGTGATAGGTATATAGGTTTCAAACTTATTGAAGAATAAATAAAAATTCATCCTGGATAAATTATACATTTTGTGGAGAGGATGAAGTAAAATAAATAAATAAATAAATAAATAAATAAATAAATAAATAAATAAATAACAGGGTTCTTCACTGCTCCCATTCTGTGACGGGCACATTTGGAAACAAGAAGGGAGAAAGCCTTCTTCTAACAATGATCCATTATACATTTCACAAGTTTAACATGATTAGCTGTGAAATATCCAGTCAAAGATACTATCCAAACATCTCTTCATAGTAGAGACCAATGTGCTAAGCTCCATGTGGCAATGTACGTACAGCCAGTATTCAGATAGGTTACTGCCAATAGGCAGTATATGTTAGGCTTAGGCATAACATAGAACCTTTGAGGGGCACCACATTTCAAATCTCTTGGAGAAGGCACACTTTTCTCACTACCACCAGTTAACTTCTGCCTTCCATATGTGACTGGAAAGTCTGGAGAATGGTTCCAGATATATCAGCCGGGTTCCATAGTTACCAAACAACTTATCATCCCTGTCTTCAAAAGCTGCTTAGAAGTCTAGTGTAATCAAAATGACCATTGACCCAAACCTAAAATCAGCTGAAGTTCATTCACACTGCTAACTAGCATACTTTGAATCCAGACTGAGACTTGCGGCTTGAGTCTCATTTATGCTGTTTTATCCTGCCAGAGTGCAGTGGCCACAGTTAAAACGGAACCAAAGTACAGAGGGAGGCTGTGGTATCTGAAATACCACTGTGTGGTAACTCTTGGTAAATACTAGCATTTAAATGGTGGCCACAACACTTTTTCCAAAAAAGTAAAGATGCAAGACAAAGTAATAATTGGAAGATAACTCCTTCTGGTACGTATAAATGACTGAGATGTAGGGTTTCAATATGTGTCCTGGTCTTCTGCATATCTACTGATATCAGATCCAACTTGGAGAAAAAAATAATCTTCAAAAGGAATGAATCTAAATTCTCAAATGTCTAATTTCCTTTTGTTCTATTAGCACAGCACACCATGACAATTTCTGCTTCTGTGTCAAGTACAGGAATTATTTTGTTGGATGACAGTGGCAATTTGTAACTTCCTACATCTCTGTTCTGGAATAGTGTGATTTCCATTGAAGAGCTCCAAGATCTCAGATTTTTCCTAGATCCACAATGATGGACCTGATAAAGAGATGGACAAGTGTTTGTTGATCTTATAGATATGAGTATTTTGTGTTTTCTGTCTGCAGTAGCTTCAAATAAGTGCCTGCTTGATATTGTGATATTCTCCAAAGCACCTGCATCAGTTTATCTGTTGGCTACTGCAATTATACCCACCCCAACATGGATGCACTTTGCTTGTATGCATTTGTATACATTAGCCGCAGTGTCACAATTAGCTGAATTAAACAATCTTTATTGGACAACAAAAAAGATATATTATACCAAACTAAAGGACAAGAAGTAGGAGCAAATGTCTTTTTGGTTTCATTTTGCTTTATAGTTAAAAAGGCCAAAGATGACATAAATAGTGCTTGGTTCAGAAGCCTACACATTCACTGGATTTAGTATTCACAACCATCTGTCAAAGAAGCTAATATTCTTTGTTCACTGAGCCAGTCTAATACCTTTTCTAAAAACGATTAGCTTAGAGATAACATGCAAGTGTACTTGCAATATTTTGGAATGCATTTCCTTATTCAGTTGAAACATTTCTCATAATTAATAAATATTTTCAAACAAATGTTTTAATTTTCCAATACTTATTTTCTGATTTTCCAGTACTGATACTGATTTTCACTAGAGCTGTGTGTATTCAGGGGAAAGAGAGAACATGCTTCTTTGCAAAATTCTAGCAGGAGGGAGGCCTGGGTCTTTTTTTTGCCAGAAGTGAAAGCCAGCTTTTGCCAGTAAAAATTACTTTAACTTCATGAAGAGGATAATGGGCTGAATACAAGGTATTATGAAAAGGACTTTGAAGTTAAATGGATATATCATAAAATCTGAGGATATTTTGTAAATTTAAAAATCTAATCATTGTAAATTCTAAATATTTACTAATTATTTTATTTTGTCTATTTCAAATATATATATATTTTATCAGAAATTATACAAAATATTTCACCTAAGAGGAAGCTTTGCTCCAAACAAAGTAATCCTATTGAAACTGATTTTTTCATTCTTTGGATCCAAATACTTATTTCTTCCCCACTGCTGCACATGAGAATCTGGAGAATTTTATGTATTCCATGCACTCTAACACTAGTTTAACATTACTTTTATATGCATCTGTCTATGTAAATATTTAGAAGAGAAGCTGAATACCATTATTTTAAACAAATGTAACCAAAATAATCAAAATCCTCAGCTTCATTTTGGATAACACACAAGTTCAATGAAGCAATGTTGATCACTAATGAAAAATATTAAAACAAAGTTGAAAGTTTGATCTTATGGTCAGAGAACAGGAAGAGAAGTCCTGGGTTCTGTTTCCAACTCTTTCACTGCTTCACTCTTTATTCTTGGGTAAACCACATAATAGGGATAATCATTACATGCTCACATGGATGTTCTGAGTCTTATCTTGTCTCAAGCATCGTGAAGTGACCCCAGGAAGAGAGAACATTACTGAGGATGCCAAAACCCAGACCATATAAGTCAAACCCAACATCCTGAATTGCACCTGAAATGAACTGGAAGACAGTGTAGATCACCATTCCGAAGGGAACAAAGGCATAACAACTATCTACATCTGGAAAGAAAGGTCACAATTTTCTTGCAAATTGCAGACGGGCAAAAACCACAACACTCCTGGCCACTCTTCCTAAGTAGATATTTAGAAGCACCTAATGATCCAAACACTCCCCAATCCTCCCTGCCCCTCCGAAACAAACCTGAGTTAACAACAGATGAGCAAACACATTCAATTCCTATAAGCGTTTCCATTTCCTGAAGTTCATCAATTGAGCTAGATCATCAGCCAGCTAGCTCACATCTGATCATGGCTTGAGGCTGGGAAAAGCAGTTTACGACACTGTGTAGGTCTGAAGAAATACAGACATATAGTAGATTTGGGTATCATCTGCATGCTGAATGCATTAATATAATTATTTTTATTATATATTACAGTTAATGTGTGCATCACTGCCTCTTTTTTCTTCTCTCTAAAAGGTTAAATTCCATTCATATCTTGGTATTAAAATGTAGTTGATATTTTACACAAAAGGCAGTACTTTGAAAGTTATGGTTCCCACAGCAACCACTACTTAGCTACATTGCACATATATATTAAGAGCCTGATCCTGAAATGATCCTCAAGAGAGATCTCATTGATACAGTAGCAGTTCTGAATGTAAAGGGTTTGTATTATGGAGCCCAAAGGCATTTCAGGTATCATCATTTAGCAACTGCTACATAGGGAGCAGAATCTGAGTTGTTGGAACTGTTAAGTATAAAAATTCAGGGGTTTTGTCTGTGCTAAATCTAAACCAAAAGCTTTATATTAGTGGTAGATTTTAGTACTTAATGAAACTTCAGTTCCATTAGTTACATACTAAGGTGTGAAGTATACTGTACCTGAAGCAAATATAATTTAACCTCAGTAAAAACAGCACTGATCCATCTTCTTGCAGTAAGAGATCTGAGAATTATCAAAAAAACCTGTCTCTGCCAGCAGCTACAGAGGCACCTTCAAAAATCGATTTCATATTTTTATATAAAAAGAATGAATTAATTTAAAATAAAACCAGGCCAAAAAGTTCAGAGAGTTGCTTACTCCACATCTGACCCCCTAAAGAAGATAATCCGTATTTTTCTCCGAAAGACTAGAAGATCATGAGGTTTAGCTATGGGATATATGATCTAATGACCTGAAACCAAGAGAGATAAAATATGACCTCAGTAATAAGATAGACCATTTCCAGTAAAGCCGGTTTCTCTTCTCGCAGAGGCATAAAGGATAATGTTTTACCTTTGTTCATCAAATTTCAATGCTCAAAAGTTGTCACTGAATTGAAATTAATAGAGAGATGTGAATTCTATGAGTATGTTGAGTAATGGTCAAAAGCAAACAACAGGTGCTCGTGGAACATGCCCAGGCAAACAATTACCTACTAAAATATTTCAGAAAAACGTCAGATGTGCTGTAACATTTGAGATTAGGTGTCCCTGCCAATATTGCACTGCATTATTATTGGATTAAGACACCGCTAACAGTGAGTGGTGAATAGTATAATATATGACATCTGGATCTTCTACTAAACTAAATCTGTAGTAAACCCTGCAGTATTAAATCTAGTAAATTCTCAACACAATTTTGATTTAAAATATCTTTATTAGAAAGATCAGCTTAATCTAAATTCTAATCTTATTCACCTGCATTATTGAATGGCTTTATATATTGTCTTGAGATTTAAAAACACATGCATAAACTATTCCAGCAAATTGTAGCAATAAGGGTAACATACGGTAGTGCTATCAATTTTTATGCTGAATTTCCCATTGGCTTCAATTGGGAGTTCTAGTCAGACCAACAAACTGATGGCATGCTATAGTCCTACATTTTCTAAAATCTACAAACAGGTGTTCTGATATAAGAAGCTGAGTTAAAAATCCAGACAGACTTGGAACACTTCTTCCTATTATTTGGCTTTATTTTCAAACTTGGGCTGTTTGACTAGGCATCTAAGGACAGATTTTGAAAAAGTATTTAGGTGCCTAAAGATATAGATAGGAGCTATTGAAAATTCAGGTAGGTGCCTAAATGCCTAAGTCCAGTGCCCAGGTGCTTTTGAAAATCTCACTAGATACCCATCTGCATCTTTAAATGCCTAAATGCCTCTAAAAATCTGGACCCTAAATACCTACTTTAGAAAGCTAAATCAATATCCTGGTGACTAAAATTCAGATTTAAGTGCCCATTTAGGCAACTAATTTAGGCTTTCAAACTGAAAATTGGGAGCATACATGGATTTATAATGGATCACTGGTGCTCAAGTAGGCAATAGTAATAATCCTTTTTTGTCACATTTTATGGCACACTTTGGGTGTGGAAATCCTGAACAGACCATTATCTCCCCAAATCATACATAAACAAACAAGTGATAGTCCTTATTGGAAAAAAAGGAGCAAAGCTCTCTGTGATCCTGGACAAAATACATTGAATGTATTCAGGCAGCATTAAGGGGCACTGTCTGATAATGATGCCATTCAAATAAGATCTTTTTATGATTCACTGCAGGACGGACATCTTGTTTGGGTTCCTCACAATCAAAGAACTGAATGCTTTGTTGCTAGATGGAGGCAAATACAGTAAACAGCTTCCCTAAACTAAGCAAAGCTTTAAATAAAATTGTGTATGAATATCCGATAAAACTGAAAATTATTGCCAAAAAAAATGACATGAATTTAGTTTGATGTATTCTGCTGCCACTTTTCCTAAAGATGGGAAGAATAACTCCAGAAAATTAACAATCTAGAATTGATAAAAACACCAGTGGATGAGCCTACAGATTGTTGTTTCCATGTTGTGCTGGCCCTAAAATTAAGAGAATAAGTCAAGAGGCCTGATTCTCATTAACAGAAAGGCCCTTTTACACCAGTAAGTTACTTTTACATCCACCTTAAGGCCCCTATATAATGAAAGAGCTGTGCTCTGCTAGTGTAAAAGACCCTTAATGTACATGAGAGTCAAGATTAAGATCTGTACACCATTCTTTGATTTGACTGAATCAGAGAAGTCTGTGGGGTAAATATATCCTATACTCAGTGAACCAGCTTCAAGTAACATGGGAATGCTAAGTGTTTTTTTTTAAATCAGGAAGCAAAAGTAAGGCTATTGACAAATGCCATTATCGATAGACATAGGTTTAACATTTATTAGGCCATTTGAACCAGGTTGTCTTAATCATCTCCTACTTATGCTATCATCTGTCCCTGAAAATACTATTCTGACATTAAGGATTAAAATAAGTGATTTGTTAGATGAATATTTCAGGTAAATCCCCAGAAATTCGTAACAGACAAGACAATTCGAGATTCTTAAATAAGTTAAAGCATCTGTAATTGCCAGTTTTCTTGCAATAAAGGTCATATTCAAAAGACTATGTGGTTTCTAAGACACCTTATGAGCTGTATCAGAACTGAGACAATAACTTACAGGCCTCTGTAGAAGCACAAGCACAAACTGTACTGAAGTATCATGATCATTGAACCAATTCATTGCATTAGCATATTTAGCTCAGACAACCAAACCCTTTAAAGTGGAAAGGATCAATGCTTTGGGGAGAGCAATAAGTATTTAATGAGTTCAAGGGAAAAAATTGAGGGCAGCATCAGTTTTAGCTTTCCCTATAATCTTGAGAATAATCAGGGGGCTGATTGTTTCGCTCTGATACAAGCAAAATTCCCAAATTAATGAGAGTTTTGTATTATTAAGGAGAACCAAGCTGTGACTATGTAGTGAAGATTTATTCTTTGGTTTGCAAGCAATGCTGTTACAGAGACAACCAGGGGTTCAGAGGAGACATTATAGATAGATCATGTAGCTCAGTGGCTGCCAAACAGGTGTGAATGCTTTAATTTTCTGTTTTGAAACAACTTTTTGTTTACATTTTTTAGAATGTTATAAAATTTAATATAAAATTTAAAAAATGAAAACCAGAATGACATATTTTGATCAACCTGAAATGCACATTTTTGTCAGAATTTCAGTTCATGAGAAATTTCAATTTAAATCATTCTATTCCAGAATGAGGAAATGTGTACTTTATGCTGTCTCCACAAAGGGGGTTGGGGACTGAGAGGGCTGTAACATTAATTATACTAGTATTGTGTATCTTGACAAGCCCTAAATAAATCACAAAGTTCTGATTTCTTTGTTAATTTCAAATAATTTGGAAATCTTACTATGACTAATATGATGGATGGATCCATATCATATTAAAGAGGTTTCCTACAGATGTAAATATCATGCAAGACTAGGCACTGGAGATACCTGTGGCAAAATTACAATAAGCCCTGAATGACTTAGGAGCCTAAATCCAATAGTTAAAATCGATTTAGGCATTTAGGAACCAAAGTCCTATGGATTTGAAATGACACTTAAGCTGCTAACTGCCTAAGGGTATGTCTATATGGCAAAGAAAAACCTGTGGCATCAAGTCTTCGAGCCAAGGTCAATTGACTTGGGGCCGCAGGGCTCAGCTGTGGGGCTAAAAGCAGCAGGGCAAATGTTCCCACTTGGGCTGGAGCTCAGGCTCCAAGACCATCTCTCCTCTCTGGGTTTCAGAGCCCAGGCTACAGTGCGAAGCTGAATGTCTACACTGCTGTTTTTAGCCCCATAGACTGAGGCTCCAGGGTCTGAGTTAATTGAACCAGGCTCTGAGACTCAGAGCTTTAAGTTTTTCTTTGCCGTGTAGCTCTACCTTAAAGTCACCTCTGAAAATAGGACTAAGGTGTCTGAAAATATTGTCCCTAGTTTAGAGCAAGTAACAAATGCTTCAGCAAAATGTGAACCAGACACAGTATTACTAACTATATTGTAGCCAGAATACATTATATTAAAAGACTTGAGAAAGAAACCCTAGAGTCCATCAGAAATTACAGCCAATGACACCTACAAAGTTATTCTACACTTCCCATTATAAGATTCTGTTTTTAGCTGCCAAACTTAAACCATTAGAGCTGAAATTGTCCATGTCAGGTATCTGCCTCAAGCTGATGATTATTAATTGTTATGATTATTTTAAAAGTTTCAAGCTAAAATGATTCATCTGTTTCTCAGAATGAAAATATGTCTTGTTAACCTTTCAATTTTTTGTTTTTTCAAAACAGGGAAAATATGTTTTGCCCACATTAAAAATAAGTGTTTCATTGAGAAGCATAAGCTAAAGCCCTTAAAGCCCAAGGAGAAGATCTGAACTGGCTCATTGTAGTATTAATGGAGCCACCTTGTGGGTATGAAAGGTGATATATTACTCCAGGGGTCGGCAACATTCGGCACGCGGCTCGCCAGGGTAAGCACCCTGGCGGGCCGGGCCAGTTTTATTTACCTGCTGACGCGGCAGGTTCGGCCGATCGCGGCCCCCACTGGCCGCGGTTCGCCGTCCCGGGCCAATGGGGGCGGCAAGAAGCGGCGCGGGCGAGCGATGTGCTGGCCGCGGCTTCTTGCCACCCCCATTGGCCCGGGATGGCGAACCGCGGCCAGTGGGGGCCGCGATCGGCCGAACCTGCCGCGTCAGCAGGTAAATAAAACTGGCCCGGCCCGCCAGGGTGCTTACCCTGGCGAGCCGAACATTGCCGACCCCTGTATTACTCAGTATTCCCTTGGACCAAACCCCGGGGAGGAAACCCTTAGGTTCCCTATAGGCAATTTAAGTTTTTTTTGTGTGTGGACCTTACATGGGTTCTACTCCCCGAAAAGGGGAACTGAAATCCCACTGTTAATCCCCCCCACACACACACACAAATATGCCACATATGCTTTATTACAGTGGCTCTCAAACTTTTTTACTGGTGACCAATAGCATGCCTCAGAGTGCGACCCCCCTTATAAATTAAAAACACTTTTTATATATTTAACACCATTATAAATGCTGGAGGCAAAGCGGGATTTGGGGTGGAGGTTGACAGCTCGCGACCCCCCATGTAATAACCTCGCAACCCCCTGAGGGGTCCCGACCCCCAGTTTGAGAACCCCTGCTTTATTAGGATAATACCATAGGAAACCCTGAACACCTTAAGCCTAACTGGCAATGGTGCCTGTGCCCATTGGACCACCCCAAGCTTGCCCGCCTACCGTGCCTGTGTTCTGTACCTCATGACCTGCTTCAGCTGAGCCAAACCTGCGGTTGGCACTCCACCCACCACTAATCCTGTTTTCCCCTTGCGATCGTCCCCTACCGCTCCGGCAAGAGCGAGCTGAATGGGTCCCAAAGCATATCTCACACACGTGTTTGAATCTACAGGGGCTGCAAAAGTAACCATTAAATGCCCAGGAAATATTATTATGTGACTTGTCCCCCTTCTGAGCTTGCAGTGGAAGGAACAGGCCACTATCCGTGTGAACTCCTGGCAGGGCCGGCTCTAGCGTTTTTGCCGCCCCAAGCAGAAAAAAAAAAGCAGCCACGATCGCAAGTGGCGGCAGCTCTACCACTGCTTCATTCTACGGCGGCAATTCGGCGGCAGGTCCTTCGCTCTGAGAGGGAGTGACGGCCCCGCCGCCGAACGGCCAGACGTGCCGCCCCCTTCTTCATTGGCCACCCCAGGCACCTGCTTGCTAGGCTGGTGCCTGCAGCCAGCCCTGACTCCTGGTCTCCGCGGAGTCATCCACTCTAACCACAGTGTGTTATGTGGTATGACCCACCGGATCCCAGTTTGTGTTGCTGCCCTTAATCGAAAGTGCTCGTCATAATTAAACCAAGACATGCTCCCAAACGTATTGTATGCCCGCCTGATTATATCCATATACTTAAACAAGGCTGTCTCTCTGGGTAAACCTGTATTATAACACCTGCATAGATAAGGAAGGCAGCCGCCTAATTTTCCCATGTTCTAGGCACCCGTGGCTGCTTGGGAAACTCCATATTCTGTGTGCTCTGAGCATGGTTACTTTCTGTCAACACCTCCCTGTGCAAGAGGGATAATATATGCACGTACCCCCCTCTCAGGATTTTATCCTTAGTTGTACTGAGCAGGTGAACTCCCATTGGGTCACCCACCCCAGTATAACCATACTCAGGACTGACTGACGGGGCCTCCTCGGTGCCCTGTTCCCCCACAGCACCCCCAGGAAGCTCAACTCTATTCCAGAAGATTAACTGTCTTAACGACCGGTGAGTTGACATGTGCCCAGGGGTTTCAACCACACTGCTGCCCTCCCCACCCATGCGGGGGGGTCTGCCCCACCTGTCTGTCTTCCAACTCCCAAACTCGTGCCCATGCTGAGCCTCTCCTGGAACCCAGGCCAGAGCCATCACCCACAGATGCCTGAAGATGTCACAACAACCTCACCGTAGCTTGCAGCACCATTAGCATCCCCAGCAGAGGCGCACCCTCCAGATGGGTTTGATATGGATTCCAGAACTCCCATTCCTGGCCCTGGCTTATTTGTTACCCTGCAAGACTCACTCCCATCCCACTCAAGTACCCTCTGAGATGGACAATTTGAGCCAGGATCCTACACCTCCCTGAAGCCCGTGCAACCACCACACATTGTCACATTACAAGGCAGGATATCACCTGTGCCACCTCTCCCCACAACCTCTGTCTGTTGCAAAGCACACTCAGCCCTGGAATCAGCCTCACGCCCATCTTCTAGGTTGAGTGTAGAAGAACAACCTGGTTGTGGGCGGCCCAGTACACTTTGGAAGCCCAGCAGTGCTGTGGAAACAACCTCAGAAACAACCTCTCTGACCACTTGCCGCAATTGGCTCCTGACTAACCCACCATCAAACACAGCCTGATCACCTGGATGTATGGTTGCTTCCCCTGGAGCATCCCCTTTCCCCAATGCATGAGGCTGCCCTTGGTGATCTAACACACTACTATGGGTTTCCCCAACCCCTGTCCTGAACAAGCCCTTGCCCCTGGTGTGGTGAGCCAAGCCCTGGGCCACCATTTACCCCCACTAGAACTGCCCTGTGCAGTGTGTGCTACCCCCACTCCTAGGGAAGGTAAATTTCTCCCAGTGCTAATCTGGCCACAGCAAGAATGCAGTGAAATTTGATTCCCCATTCTGGCAAAAGCAGGACTGGGATGAGAAAGGGGTTTCCAATGACAGAGCTTGCACCTTTAAAGCCTTCTGCCCTTACATTCCAAGGGGGTTGTCAAGGCTGTATCCCCACTTTGAACGTTAGGGTACAACTGTGAGGGCCTGCATGAAGACTTCTAAGCTTAACTACCAGCTTAGATCTGGTCCGCTGCCACCATTCCCAAAAGCTAATTCCCTTCCCTGGGAAGCCTTGAGAAACCTTTCACCAATTCCCTGGTGAATACAGATCCAAACCCCTTGGATCTTAAGACAAGGAGAAATTAACCATCCCCCTCCTTTCTCCCACCAACTCCTGGTGAATACAGATCCAAACCCCTTGGATCTTAAAACAAGGAGAAATTGATCATCCCCCCTCCTTCCTCTCACCAACTCCTGGTGAATACAGATCCAACCCCCTTGGATCTAAAAACAAGGAAAAATCAATCAGGTTCTTAAAAAGAAGGCCTTTAATTAAAGAAAAAGGTAAAAATCATCTCTGTAAAATCAGTATGGAAAATAACTTTACAGGGTAATCAAACTTAAAGAGCTCAGAGGACTCCCCTCTAGTCTTAGGTTCAAAGTACAGCAAACAAAGATAAACACTCTAGTAAAAGGTACATTTACAAGTTGAGAAAACAAAGTAAAACTAAGACGCCTTGCCTGGCTTTTTACTTACAAGTTTGAAATATGAGAGACTTGTTTAGAAAGATGTGGAGAACCTGGATTGATGTCTGGTCCCTCTCAGTCCCAAGAGCAAACAACCCCCTAAACAAAGAGCACAAACAAAAAGCCTTTCTCCCCCCCCCCCCCCAAGATTTGAAAGTATCTTGTCCCCTTATTGGTCCTTTGGGTCAGGTGTCAGCCAGGTTACCCGAGCTTCTTAACCCTTTACAGGTAAAAGGATTTTGGAGTCTCTGTCCAGGAGGGATTTTATAGTACTCTACACAGGAGAGCTGTTACCCTTCCCTTTATAGTTATGACAGGGGTAAGTCAGTGCTGCAAAGCTGATCAACACCCACCTTTTTGCAGCAGTTTCTGACCTTGTTGCCACCCCTCCCCACCATAAGGCACTACTATCTTCCTCTGGCAAGTCTGGACAACGTCCCCCCTCCCGCTGTCAGTGCAGGGCAGTCATTTTCCTACAAAAAGATGTTTAAGTCAGGAAATTCCTGGCCAGTTCTAGTCTCAGGTAAAATGGAGGAAACCCATATCACTAGCCAAATCTTGGCTTATATCTTAATGGATCTTGTTGATGTTTTGTAATTTGTGGCATATATCGTGGATAGGGTGAACAGATGTCCCGATTTTATAGGGACAGTCCCGATTTTTGGTCTTTTTCTTATATAGGCTCCTATTACCCCCCACCCCCTGTCCCGATTTTTCACACTAATCGTGGAAAGGAGCATCTAGTCATAGTTAGCCAGTAGGTGGTGTGAGAGAGCTAGTTAATATGGAAGTAAAGTATTTGTACAGTTCTATGATTGCACAAATAATATTCTCTTTTTTACTGCAATTGCTAGTGTAGAGTGTCTTGTTCTTCATAATAATTCACTTACTAATCTAAGTTTTACTTTGCTTTCAAGACTTATTGAGCTTAAGTTGAAGCTCCTTTTGAACTTCTATCTTCCTTTTCTGGGATGACAAATATATTCCCATGAGGTGAAAGTGGTATTTTCCACATTTTTTACTGTAATACTTCTGCAGCATGACCTTGTAAAATTTGAAATATTTTGCCTTTCACTTAGTGAATGTGAGATAAATTCTTATCCTTGTGCTTTGTATATGCTCCAGAACTCGGATTGCTTTTAGAGAATCAAAGGTTCAATAAAAACCTGAAAGAACCAAACAAACAAAAAAAACCCACTTTTTTATGCCTGATCATGACAGTGCTTCAGATCCTTGCCATATAAACCAGTCCCTTCTATCCCAAGAACAGATATGTAAATCAAAGTTAATAGTGTATACTATTTTTATTTGGGTGGCTTATATTTGTATCTTCTTGTATTTGTAAATTCCTTCCCTGACTTAAAAGTTAATCAAATGTAATAGAAATCTAGTGCTGTCACTAAATCAAAAACAGTAAGTTGATTTTTTAAAAATCAAAGCAAAGTTTTAAAGACACAGGGACAGGGTTTCTAAATAATAAGTAAAAGTAAAATAAATCTAGTTTATTATTGTCCTCATTTTTAGATAAATCCCTCTATAAATATGTGTAAATATCACCTGTAGCCACTGCCATTTTATGGGACTATATCAAAGAAAGAAAAGTAAGACTGTATGATTTAGATAGCAGAATAATAGTAATCCATATATTTTTGGTTTTAATTCTGAGGGTACAATTAAATTAATGGGGGCAAATCTCAAAATGTTTGGATGAATGCCCAAAAATTCAGAGGTTTATCTAAATATCTCTCTCTCTTTGATCTAGAAATTAGTCTGAAAATCTCATAAAATCTGGCTTCATTACAAGATTTCCGGGATATTCTGGTTTTGGCCAGGCAATAAATACTATGAAAAGAAGGCATACAATAAAAAATAGATCATTCCTCTTTGGGACAATCATCATGGAGCCAGACTGCCAGCTGTTGTAGCTTGATGTAACTGTTGACTTCAGCAATTTCAATAGAGCTATGCCAAGTGATACCAGATGAATATTTGGCCCAGGAACTGCAGAATGTGTGTGGAGATTTAAAAAAAAAAAAAAAAAAAAAAAATTGAAAGGTTAACAAGACATTTTCAAGTCCCCTAAAAGTTTTGGTTCAGGATTGGAGTTGGGTGATGGAGCACATTAAGTCTTAACCAATCTAATTAACCATCCATAATGTATATCTGTCTCATAATAATGAGTGTTGCAAATGACATAGCTTCTGTTGCATTTGGAACTGTAGGTTGATATGGGTAATGACTACTGTAAAGAGTTTCACCCTTAGTAATAAGACTCAGTACATTGACAAAGGAAAAGACCTTTCAATTGGCATGCTACATCTGTTAGCATCCTGTTATATGAAACCTGGCACTGGCATATTATTATCACCAGGATAGGCACTGATGCAAAGATGCAAATCAAATGGGGAAAACCGAAAAGACGAATGAGAGGATGAAATGGAAGTAAAGGACACTTTCATAGAAAAAATCCTAAAGGTAAAAAGATGTATATGTCAAATTAAAATAATGTGGCTTTTTAGAAATTATTTTATTTAACGATGTGAACTTATCCCATTTGATTTATTTATAGCTCTTTAATTCTTTCCATCTCCTAATAACCAGCTTGTTAATATGCAGGTATATAAGCTACAGTACTTTGTGGTAATTGGCTAATCAATCAATGATACTCATTTATTCCACATCCTCTAAAGATGTATGGAGGTCATTTTAATGTTCAGCAAATACCTTTAAGCAAGCCCAAGAGACAAGTTAAGTCAGAAGTGATACAAATATTTAGTTCCCATGGCCACATATAGTATTTATATTTTGCCATTAAATACTGTATGTTGATTTTGTTGAGCCTCATTCTAATGCAATGCATAAATGTTATATACTAGCATATGGTTTCTACATATGGGCATGCTGCAATTAGTGTTGGAAACACTATTTATCTATGCTATTTAAGTTAACTCTGTCATCTGTACCGATGATCCATGCATAACAGTTTTTGTGCTTAAGTATTGTTCATGCATACTGATGTTTATCCCTAACATACAAATGAACATTAGAAAGCATAAGCAATATTTACTGTTAAGAATATTTTTGCAAAGCAATTTTGCTCATGTATTATACATTTGTTACTTGGCTTTATATGTGGATAACTGCAGTCACTGACAACATTCAAATTAGTAACTAGTGTGTCTAGTATTTGTGCCCGTCCTAATTTCATGAGTTTAGTATATTCAAGACATTCAGATAAAATTGGCCTGGCTTATACTTATTCAGCAAAATCCTGAAGCCCTTGCTCAGATTTTATTCAATACTTACTCAAGCTTCCCGAGAAGCCAACAGAAATTTTAGTAAACACTAAGTAGAAACTAGAGCTAAGCATATACCACAAACAAAAAATAATCAGAACTGCTAACCCCAACCACAGACAAAGATTTTAGAAGTAGACATACAAAGGAAAAGGTGGATTTTGGTGATGTTAAAGAAAAAGAAGTAACAAACCTTAGCCAAAGACTGGATAAGGTGGAGGAAAAAGAATACTTCAAACTATAGCTGATATAGTTAGTTTAGGAGATGGGAAGGATATTGGAAATATCACCAAATGCTGTAGAACAGAGAAAGAGAAGAAGGTCTGTGGTTTGTCCTCAGTCCATGGAGGACCCAGTGCCATACCCAGAGTCTCTTTCCAGGGACAGTTTTATTTCCCAAACATAAGCCAACAAACACATGAACAGTTCCTCAGACCACCTGGACTACAGCTCTCTGGGGATTTTCTCTTTGGCTTTCTCAGTCCTTCCTGCTCAGTCCTTCCTGCTTCAGGGCCTACTGCAGGATTCTTCCTCACTTCTTGAACTGAGCACCACCTCCCAGGGCTTTCTGCTGGAGGCCACCCCCCCAGCAGGTTCCCACTGCCTTCTCTTCCAGGGGATTCTCTGCCGCTTCTGATTCCCCCTTCCTTACTGACAGCCTGACATTTTTCTGCCGGAGGTGCTGCCACACTCCCTTAATTGGCCAAACCAGGATCACCTGTTCTACCACAAGGGCAGCTAGACCTGCTTCCAACTATCCTGTGACAGTCAGAAAGAAAAATAAGTTTAGCTCTGAGAAGAAGACATTTAAAATAGCAATGGGACACACAAGAGATGTCTGAGAATGATTTGGGCTTTGAGATTGGACAGCAGGAAAGAGGACAGGAATATAAAGGAAGATCTGAGAATCATCTGTAAAGAAACAGTGGACTGTAAAATTTTAAGACTGAATCAGTGAGCAGTGACATAGCAATTATACGGAATCGCAATGATTAAGTACAGCATACTTCACCTAATTACCCAAGACCTCCTCATCTTGGAATGAGAACATCCAGAGTATGCTCCTGTTGTGACTCCCAATAGTGAGCTCTGGCATTGGAAGCACAAATGAACTGCTTGGGTATCAAAACTGGCAGCATTGAGAGTTTTAGCAGCCATATTTGAAGAAGTCCTACTTGCCATTTTATACTAATTCAAGCAATTTCTTTCTCATGATTGTAGGAGATCACCACTTAGTCTGCACAATAAACCATCTAAGATAATTCAGCAAATAAAATTGCTGAACTAGAAGCTCAGAATATTCCAAAAGATGGAATCAGATTTTGTATTTGTATTTCTGTGCAAGATTGTTTGTATATTTAGAAGTCTCTATCATTCATAAACGAATACATAACAGCCAAAAATCAAACCTGCAAATGTTTCTTTTAGTTCCTTTTGTTTTACATAAACCTCCTAGAGATTTTAGGTATCACATTTAACAATAATTCTCAGACATTTTACAACTCACATTGAGAGCTACATTAACCAGTTTAGTGAAATAGATTAGATTAGATTCCATAACCTAAACTGGTCCATGCATATTTAACATATTAATTGGTTTGTATAGTACACTGGTATTATACTGTTATTAATCAAATATATGGGCTTGTGTGAGATAAGAATACTGATTTGCAATTGACCAATTTATATGTGATATCCTCTATCTAATGAATTTGCATTAACGACTGTACAGAACAATGAATGAAGGTGAGTATAATTGAATAGAATTTGCTTTAAACATTCACTTGCTCAGCATTATCAAAAGTTTTGAAAGTGGATTGAAGACAGTGCTCAGTAAAGTGCCATTTTCATAATACAAGATATATATTCTACAGTGGACAGGTCTGATGTGAGCTTTCAATCAAGGAACAGCTATGAAATTCATAGTCAGATATAATGTACTTAAACCAAACAGTTATTTTTGAGAGGTGTTGGGGGGGACACCTAATGGAAAATATCACCAAGGAATATTTTCAAGAAAGATTTCCCCTAATGTCCGGAAATCTGGAAGGCCTTCCCATTCTAAAAGTGAAGATTCTAGACCATATATTAAAGTTGGCCTTTAAAATTAAGCACTTAGTTGGACTGCAAAGATTAATGTTCAAGGAGAAAGCTTGAGCCCAAATTCATCCTTGGCATAACTCCACTGGAGTGAATAGAGTTGGGTCAGGTTATGTGCTGTGCTTCTGTAAGGCTACTTTAAAATAAGAACAGTGGAATGGGCTGACAGAAGAGACGGGGGAGGAGAGAGAGTGTCAGGGTTGTTGGATGGCAGCTGGAACAAGCCTAAGGGGAACAGTTACATTTTCTCCATTAAAAAAAATATTTATGTTCAATACAAAGCCATAGTTCTACTCTTTCATGAGATACAACAGGATGAATTTGGCCACTTTTGTTTTAAGGTCCCAATCCTGCAAAGACTTACAAATATTTAACTTTAAGCACATGAGTACCCCCAATGGCTAAAGTAGTGCCTCTCTCATGCTAACATATGTAATTCTTCGATGGACTGAGGCCGAAGAGTTCAGAAAATGCACCAGGGTTTAAGTTTGTATTTCAAGAATAGTCTTACAGGTTAGAGAAGTTATGTTACTTCTACATGATACTTGGGGCATAGCATACGGTTTCTCATCACAGTTTCAGAGTTTGCTTTAGGTTGTCCAACAGCATTTTTTTATTCATATCATTTTGTGCCTATCGCAGGCTTCAGGTGAATTACAAACTTTTATTTGAAATAATTTTAATAAAATAAAGCAATGAAACAATCACAAGCCTACACCCACAATTTGTGCAAGAAGGCACATACACATTTCTAATGATATATTCACCACTCCAAACAGCATGTGTCGTCAACTACAACAGTATAATAAATAAAATTTCAGGGCTGGTGAGCTGTTTTGACAACTTCTAGCAGCAGAGAGTTGCCAGTGGTATAAGATTTGTGTGTCTCTACAGAGGATTGTGATTGGTTTGTTCTTTTAGATAGATTTCTATTTCCACCACAGCCAGGTTTGGTTGAACAAACAGCAGAATCAGAACCATCACTCCAAGGTTTCCCTTACCTAAGGCTGGAGCAAGACACAGGCCTACCATAGGCCTGGGCATAAGGCCCCAGCTTCTCATGTCATGCCATTATGTCACAATTTCAGGTTTTTAAATATAAGTCCTTAAGATTGTGAAGAACATTTTGAAACTGAGTGTGATATCGATGCAGTAGTGTCCCCGAGTGTGCAGACTGCAGGAAACAATAGCTTGATGAATGGCTTCATTCCTCTCAATGGGATATTAACACGAAGACTTACTGCTTTGGGCGACTGACCAACACCATACAGAGGAGGACTTTGTGTGTGACAGGAGAAACCATGTGCAGCATCCACCCATCCACCCAAGCTCCTATAACCTGACTGCTGGAGTAAGTATTAAGACAGCTCTGCTGCCACCCCTTCCTCCACAGGGGCCAGAGAAATCCCTGTTGCTGCCCCAGCTGCTCCAAAGGATAGTGAGGTATCCTCTGATGCTGTTGACTTTGCCTCTCTGGGCGAGAACAGAGGGCCCTCCCTACCACACCACCACCACAATTGGGGGGCAGTGCCACTGTGTTCTGATGCACCTGTGTGGCCCCTAGATTGCCTTAATCTAACCTTGACCTGTACCTTTAGTATGTAACTGTGTGTCCTACAATTCCCAACTGTGGGGGGAGTCACATTTAACACACTGTATCCTGTAATCCAATGTTAAATTATATTATTCTGCCCATAATATGAAACAAAGCACACAACACCTCACTGACTGGCAGAACTGATACCAGTTAACAATTCACAGGTGTTCCATGCTGAGCTCTCAATTGAAACAAGCTAGAGAAACATTCTCCTCTCCCTGCCCTAAAAATGATTTTAATAAAAGTAGAAAAAAAAACCATACTGCAGTATCCATACTGCTCTGACAAAATACTACATTAGGCCTCCTGTGCTGCTCTCAATTTTAATGTTGATTAAGCTACTACATCTAAATTCATGAATCTGCATATAACTACGTCTACACTTAAAGTAGAGAACCACCCAGGGCATGAGACAGAAATTTAACACAATAAATCAAAATAATTCAATTAAATATTGGTTCCCATCACTTTCATTTTCAGTTGTTTTTGGTAAGTCTGGTCTCATGTTATGATTTAGGATCACATGCTTCCCTCAGATGTGTGTTACTGAGGATTGCAGAATATAGCAGATGAAGGGCTAATGTCATGGTGTGATGAGAATAGCAGCACCACATCACATTCACATACGCTTCCAGACATGATTGAAACTCCTCTGTACGGTAGGTGCTCTAGATCTCTAAGGAGTCAGAGCTGACAGCAAGAAGTGGACCTTCTCATATCAGACTCCGCTCACATACTATAGATTGCTGATTGAAATCGTTCCAGAAACAGTTGTTGGTTGAACTCACCACTAACTCATCTACACAATGAACTCCTCAGGAGTGGCATTATCCTTGGAGCAGCTGCGCTATCTTGGGGTAGGAGGAGCCAATGGACCAGTGTGGATCTGTGGGTATTCCGTGATCTGTACAGACCTTAATGCAGCCTCAAATATAGGGAGCTGACCTGTTCTTTGGAGAAAGGAGAAACCTTCTCCCACCCATAAAACTACTCATAGGAAATTCAGCAAGTCAAAACTTGCCAGATATCCTACCTCACACTCTTTTTCTGTTTACATCAATGCTATAAGGATTAGTTAAATCTGTGATCCAGATTCAAGTGTGCAGTATGGATACTCCAGGACCAGACTGTGCTATTACCCAGGGTACAATCTGGACTGATAAACAGCTGTGTCCCCTCAATTCTCCAACCTGGGTGGCTTTTTACACTGTTTTGCTGTGTAAGCTACCACTCCTGGTCTCCTCATCACTGCCTCCAGCATGTAAGTTACCCCCAGTTTTAGTATATGAGGGTTCTAGTCAGTCACTCATGAATTATACTGCAAAGCAACACCAGAAAATTCCCAGTCCCAGACGTTTTCCCAGCAATGTGCATCTTATACTTCTCAGCTGGACAATACAAACTCATAGAAAGTCTGTTATTTTATTAATGGAAAATGATATGCACAAATCCTGTAATCCCAAATGGAGTTTCTCAAACACTTCAATCCAAGCACACTTGTTTAGATAAAACAAATTTATTAATTAACAAAAGATAGCTTTTAAGTGGATAAAGAAGTGGCCACTTAACCAGGTGATGGTCCATTTGACTTTGCTGACATCTGTCTGTGGTGTCAGCTAGCCTTTTATGTCTGGCAAACCAGTTTGTGTGTGCTCTCCAGATTTAGAATATATCTTAGTAATATCATACAGTAGAATCTTATAATTTCACAGACAATGTTGCCACACATCTTTAACCAGGACAATAATGATCAGCAAATTATGAGTTTTCAAATGATACTTCACGAGGCAAACTTTATACAAAATGTATAGTCCTATAAAAGGCGTGAACATAGTGGTACAGACTGCCACACAGACACAGTGGAATGTGTTTTCCACTGGAAAGTAGTGTGTGGAGAACTCATGCAGGGACACTGTCTAATTCTATGCACCAGACAAGCAATTTTCAACTGGTCTTCACAGGGGAACAGGGGAAAGGAAGAGGAACATAACAATTGAGTCTACATGTCCTAAACTCCATGCTGCTGGAGCAGTGACCCTTATCTGCCACACCTCTATCCCTATATTCAGCAGTAACCAGCCCCAGGTCAGTTAAACAGGTTTTCCTTCAGGTCTACTGGCTTACAGTTCAGTTTCAAGTAAAGTACTCTTATCTGAGCTTTGTTCTCTTGTTAAGGATTATGGACTATGTTTTTAGGGCCTGGATTTCTTGATCATTCTCATCGTAAAGTATCCATAAGACCTAACGCAGTCCTTTCCCATTGTCTTCAGTGAAAACTTCATGCACATATGTCAGGGTTCCTTCCCCACTCTGAACTCTGGGGTACAGATGTGGGGACCCACATGAAAGACCCCCTAAGCTTATTTTTACCAGCTTAGGTTAAAACTTCCCCAAGGCACAAATTCCTTCCTTGCCTTAGTATCGCTGCCACCACCAAGTGATTTAACCAAGCATTCAGGGAGGGCCACTTGGAGCCCTACCTTCCCCAAATATCCCCCCAAGCCCCTACACCTCCTTTCCTGGGGAGGCTTGAGAATAATATCCTCACCAATTGGTACAGGTGAACACAGACCCAAACCCTTGGATCTTAAGAACAATGAAAAATCAATCGTGTTCTTAAAAGAAGAATTTGAATTAAAGAAAAGGTAAAAGAATCACCTCTGTAAAATCAGGATGGTAAGTACTTTACAGAATAACAAGAGACTCAAAAACACAGAGGATTTCCCTTCTAGGAAAACTTTAAAGTTACAAAAACAGGGATAAACCTCCCTCTTAGCACAGGGAAAATTCACAAGCTAAAACAAAAGGCAATCTAACACATTTCTTTTCTCCTATTATTTACTATTTCTGCAAGACTAGATGCTTAGTTCAGATATAGCTAGGGAGATGTATTTTCCCCTGCCCTGTTTCCTGGCTGGTTCCGAGAGACACACACAAAAAACCTTCCCCCACAGATTTGAAAGTATCTTCTCCCCTTATTGGTCCTTTTGGTCAGGTGCCCCCAGGTTATCTGAGCTTCTTAACCCTTTACAGATAAAAGAGTAATTAACCCTTTAAGGGGTAAAGAGGGATTTTATGCTACCCTTAGCTGTATGTTTATGACAACATCTAAGAGGAGAATTTGGCTTGTCCCATCGCAATGGGAAGGATGCATGATATTGTCATACTTTGGCAAGCTGTTTCATTTTTGCCATCCTTTAGTTATGACATCCCAAGAGAGCAGCCCTCATTTCAGACTTTGATGATAGTTTCCTAAGGCTGAGGATCTATTTCTAACAAGTCACTGGCACTGGATGACTATGTCAGTGCCACGTGCTTCAGCAATGTGCCTAACATCTGCTGTCACCTATTATATGAATCCCTCTCATCCACTTTCAGATGTAATTATGTTCCATTTGCTGAATATGACAGTGGTGTGACTCTTCTCTCTGAAACCAATTAATCTGTTGCTTCTTTGCCTTCTGGTTTCCTAGGAACATACAATATTTATCTTGGTCACATTATTAACATTGTTTACATATTACCAGTGAAGCTTTACCAGATTATCCACAGAAGCTCAGTGCCTGCTTTGTTTTCATGTTTCTCTCAAATCTAGCCTATTCTTTATTTTTCTCTGCTAATAATCCTCCTACATAGTATATGTAGACATTTTCATTTGGCTTTTGGTTTGCTAACACTCATCTTTCCCATACTTCGCAAGTCTTTTTTAGATTCACTCACTAAATCACTTAGAACAAATAGGAAAATAATCCCAAATAAAGTCCATACATTCATCAGGTTCCCTAGCTTTTCTTTTTAATTTTAAAATAAATCTTTGAAACCTGCAATGCAAAAGCATCGACTATTGCAGTTGTTTTTCTACAGAAGAGAAGATAAATACACTAGACTACAGTCAGTGTTGAAGGGGAGTTAATATTTTTAGGCAGAGGCCACAGACTGCCTTCACTATGCAGAGTAGAGGGTAACAAAATGTACCAATTTAGAGACAACACCTATGGTACGAGAATGGCAGTAACGCCATTGTTTCTGGTCCCCAGAACTTCAGAACGAGGGGAGGTGGTTTGTTTGTGGAGAGTGAATCATGTGCTGCAGCTCCAAAAAAGTAGTCATTTATCATTTTAAAATTTCTCAAGAAAATAAGCTAAAATATTTGGAGCTAAAAATGCTTTTCAAATGCATTTCTGTTTTATGACCAATACTTGAAACCTTCCATATGCTGAATGCTGAACAAAAAAATAGCACATTTGAGGTGGCCAGTAGGTTCAGTTAAATCTAATCACAATTTTTAAAGAGAAAATCGTGCATAGACACACAGAGGGAGCCCATGCTTTAAATATAGGATGTGTTATAAATAGTGCATCTGTTTGTAAATTTAATACCAGAACAGAAAAACTGACACAAGGGAAATATATCGTTTTTCCAGTCAATCAACAGTTGTAAAAAGAGTGCAGTTCAAGTAAGAAACTTGAATGCTTTTGTGTAATTTCTGAACAGCAAACTCATGATCGTTCAAACCTACTCCTACTAGTTCATGTCAGCTTGTACAGTGATAGCTGAGATGTTGTGCAGTCTACCCACTAAATTACTGATTTCTTATCCTGACTTTTTCAGACAGATCCTGACTATCCTCTGGCACTATTTTGATAATCTCTTAAGCTGCTGTCTCTCACCATTCAAAAACAGCTTTGCTACACAGTCTTTCATGGAAGTAATGCCTCCATTCAGAATTATTGTTCTGATCTGCACTCCTCATATACATTTTTTTCCTGGTGATCTGTTACTACATCTCTCCACTAATTCTTTGTGAGCTGACATTTCAATCACAGACATAGAAGAGGCACTTTTGTTTGTGTTTAATAATGTTTCTCTCAGCTCTTGCTCTAAACAATTTTTTTTCTTTGAAGCAACAACCTCCAGATGGAAAGTTTTAGCAATGAAAAAAGCAGAATATAAAAAAAATATTTGGGAGGGATCCCATCTCTCCTTGTCAAACATTTCCTTCACTCCCCCAGAGAAGTCCACATGAACCTCCTGCCTGTCAAGAGTAACAGATGTTTTCATGTAGTATCATTCCATTTTAGATTTACTGAGATGATATCATTCCAGCTTTGTTTTCACTAAACAATACACTTTTTTATCCCACCCTAACATGTATTCATTTTCTCTCTTTGTAAAAGTCTCTCTTTGTGTGAACTGTTGGTGTAACCGATTTGTACTATCAAAAGGACAACTTGCTCCAGAACACAAACAAGGCTCTTCCTTAGCTTCCAGTTTTGCATCTTTTTTCTCCTATTATCATAAAGTAATGAGTTTTTATTGTACAATGTATATTAGTAATTTGTGAACATTTGACACATAGCGTATGTGCATGCAAGAGTGTACTAAGTTGTATTTCCCCTCCGCCCCCTTCCCCCCCCCCCCCCCCGTACACAGACATAGTGGAGTAACAGCTATTGTTCTGTAGGGGGTATGGCTTCTGAAAGCAAAGTTGATGTTCCCTTTTGGAAAGCAGGATTGTAGACACCAGGGAGCTGATGTTGTGTTAGAGGTACTCAATGCTTCAATTAAAAAGAGTTTAAGTGTTAAATACAAGCTCTCCATGCCTGACGGAGAAGAACACCACAACTTCCTCCACAAAAATTGCAATCTGGTTGTGATTCTAACGCAGGGTTTTGTGCCTGCAAACAGGCACTCTCACAAACTTTGCAGGTTAAGTTAGGGATGCCATTTGAAAATGTGGCCCTATAGAAACCTAACAAGAGCTGAGACTCCTGGGCCCTGTATCTTCCCTTTAAGGATATAAGTAACTGCCATTGACATCAATGGGAGCTACTTGTACTCAAGAGGCTGAGAAAATTAGACCCCTTTTACATAGGCGTGGTTTCTTTAAGGAGATCTTTAAGGGAGTAATTTTCAGCAGAGCACCAAAAAGGCACCCTGGGCCAGGAGGGAGTATTCAGGTTGTAGCTAGCCCTGTCACGGTTTGCTTCTGTCTGTTTCCCTTCTCTTGAAGGTACTTCTACAGCCCCCATTAACAAAGTATGTGCGCACATCGCAATCTGTAATATATTTATCCTCACAACAGCTCCGTCAGGTAGGAAAGGACAATTATTCCCACAGTACACATAGGGAGAACAGAGGCAAGAAAGACAGTGTGACTTGTCTAAGGTTACAGAGGAAGTCTGTGAAACCCGATCAATCTCTCTCACACACACAATTTTGCTGGTGGTTATGTGCCCACAACTTCTATGAACTTGAATGGCCCTAAAATTTTGCTTTCAGCATTTTGATTTATATTGATTGGTGATATATAAAAAATACACCTATCCAAGGATCCAGGCACTCTTGAGATTTGTTTTTTAAAAAAACCAATCATACAAGCAAGATTAAAACAAGCAGTACCACCTGATCTCCAAAACTAGAAAAGTAAAATCAAAACCGAAACTGTAACCTACCCACCCACAAATAGCAGCCCTCTGCCTCCCTGGGAGTTTTTAACTTGTTTTATGAAATGTTGCTTTCTATGTACAAACACACTATAAGCAAAATGTGTCTTGTATAAAGCATTTGTTTAAATATAAACAGAAAAGAAACCCGCCAGTTCATCAAAATCTAAACATTTTGCAGGGATGTGTCAATTACACTGACTCTAAGGAAACTCATCTGATTTCCTGCCAGCTAGCAGGCCTTGCAGGCCTCTGCACAGCCACGACCGGCCATGAGCTGGACTGCCCTGAAATCCTCAGCTCAAGGCTTGGCTGTCAAGGCGTCCAGGCTCCCGACTTCTCAGTAGCTTGCCAAGCAGGCAGCTGGAGCTCTGGGCAACTCAGTCAATTTCATGTGAAAAAGTCAAAACAGAATCCATTTGGATTTTTCAAAATGAAAATTTCAATTTTCCCTGCCCCCTCACCCACTCCCTAGTCCATGGGAAATGGCAAAATTGCAAGTTTTCTGATGAAGACTGTTTTGTTTTGGTTTTTTTTTTATTTCAGAATTTCACATGGAATGGAATTATAGGTTCTGACCAGCCTTATTTCAATGAGACTAGAGCTGGTCTGGAATTTTTCAACAAAACAGGATTTAGTTGAAAAATACTGATTCATGAAACCCAAAATGTTTCATGAAAATATGATGGGTTCAATGATGTTTCCATAAACCACAGGCAGGTTTACATTGCCTGATTCTTGCCTGCTCACCTGGCAAGCTGCTCGGACCTCTATGATTCCAGGATTTGTAGTTCTGGGATAGCCCCACCAAATGCTAATCATAGCTTTAAAAAAAACAACAAAAAACACACATCTTTTGCCATATCCCAGATACAAAACAGCTACCTAGAGACACTTTAGCTGAGGTTTATTTGAAAAAAAATATTGTTGCGATACAACATCCAAAATCCAACACCTTGACATTTATAACTAAAAAAGTTATCCAGTCCTGAAGTAGCACTCCTAATACGATCAGAATCTTGTCAACTACCTAAGGCTTATCCTTAGGACATTTACTTGGTTACTGATTGTTATTTTATTTATAACAAATTTAAAAGCACCTATTCCCAAGCTCTAGGAGCCTTTGGCAAATTTAAAGTGCTATTGTAACAAAATATTAATTACTAGCCTGGGGAAAGAGCTAGACCTTGCAGTGTGCTCTGAAAATCTCCAAATTTAGGCTATTTTAGACTAAGGAAGGAGGTCCCAGATGACTGGAAAAAGGCTAATGTAGTGCCCATCTTTAAAAAAGGGAAGGAGGAGGATCTGGGGAACTAGAGGCCAGTCAGCCTCACCTCAGTCCCTGGAAAAATCATGGAGCAGGTCCTCAAGGAATCAATTCTGAAGCACTTCAAGGAGAGGAAAGTGATCAGGAACAGTCAGCTTGGATTCACCAAGGGCAAGTCATGCCTGACTAACCTAATTGCCTTCTGTGATGAGATAATTGGCTCTGTGGATGAGGGGAGGGCAGTAACTGCCACACACTGCGCTCACCTGATCTTTTCAATGAAACCGAGGAAAAAACAGCTTGAGCAAATAAATATTATATTGTTGTTGTTTTTTAAATAAAAATGCTGCATTTGGCTAAATGATATTTAATGTATGTTCATAACAGTCCAAATCCTAGCCCAAGGTGCCCTGAAGACTTCAGAGTCCACTTGGCCTCCATGGCAGTGGATTGACAAGCTCCCCTATCTCACATGGTAACCACAGAGCTTCCTCCTTGAGAAGTAAAAGAATAATTTATTGAAGGATTAGACAGATCAAGGGATTGGTAACAGAGTTCAGATTCTCACCTCTAGATCACCGGTTTGAATTAACCTCAGCAGTGATTTAAAAATTGTTACCATTGTATGGCTGTTCATTGATCTGTATGGAATGAATGACCAGTCTCCATCCGCTTTCTGCTGGACAGTGATCCTTAATATAATAGGCACTGTTATTGTCAGAGCTGGGGGAAATTTTTTGAAGTTTGTTTTTTTTACTTTTTTTTCAACCCCCACAATCCCCTAAAAATATTGACAAAGTTTTTTTGAATCCTTTTTCTTGTTTTTTGACCAACTCCATTTGTCATTTTTACCAGAGAGGAGGAGATCAAATAGGCATAGAGACAGTTGTTCTCATTTTCAGTGGTAGTCCATCATGGTAAGCATTGCGGCACAAAGACAGGCGTCCAGGATTATCTTTTATGTGGATAAACAAATGACTGTTGACAAGAACTGTCAATCAAGCAGCTTTTATAAGCATTAGCTTTAAAATAAATAAATAAATAAAAGAACAGATTACAAACAAAAAAGAAATATTTCTTTCTATGATTGACAGACTAAATCTATCAATTTAGTCACCATCAATTCTCATCACTAATCATAATACTTCACTTTACTGTTTTGTGTCAGTGATTGATGAGCCAAATTTGTCTGGAGGAATTTAGGTACTTCCAAACTTTGGGATACTTGTTTATCACACTCCTGCACAAATCTTAGAAATTCTTATGAATTGTGAACTCTTGTTAGAGTTTTTTCAGGACCTTGCTAAAATGGACTTTGTTTAGCTAATTACTGTACTGTTTTTGGTGCCATGAAACTGCAATTTCAAAATATTTTTTAAAGTGACTAGTACGCATTGTTCAGTGTACAAATAATACAGATACAATCATCACAATCTTGATTAAGTTTTCCATGAGAAGAATTCCATTTCTGTTCTATGTCCAAATGTTTGTAATTCCCCATCATTCTCCATGGGTGATTTGGTATTTAAATTAAATTAATGGAGATATCCCATCTCCTAGAACTGGAAGGGACCTTGAAAGGTCATCGAGTCCAGCCCCCTACCTTCACTAGCAGGACCAAGTACTGATTTTTGCCCCAAATCCCTAAGTGGCCCCCTCAAGGTTTGAACTCACAACCCTGGGTTTAGCAGGCCAATGCTCAAACCACTGAGCTATCCCTCCCCCCCTTCATCTTTGTCTATCCATGAAATAATTTCAGTATTTTTCACTCCTGATTAATTAGAATGCAATTCCTTATTCATATGATAGCCATATCTGAAACACTAATTACTACTTCACTGTAGTTCAATCTGAGTATCAATTTTAAATGTATTCTGCTATATAATTCATACATCCACACCTATCTTTGTGTCTGCACAGGAAGAGTATGACTTGCCGGAATGCAGCTTTTTAATTTGCAGACAGCTGTGTCTGTTTTTTTTTCCATGACAGCCCGTGTACTTTTTTCTGGATTACTTTATTGATTTTCTTCTTCTGGAATGACATCTGACTGTGCTTGTGGGTCTGTTTTGAACTTCTGCCTTACTAAAATATACAGAAATACAAATATAGTAACAAGAATCACTTAAATCAATCTTTACCTCAGCCTTGAGAGGGAGGTTCCTCATTATTATAATTAAATTAAATTAGTGTGAGAGTCCTGCATGGTTAATGCTTTGGGAGCCACATGAAGTGGACTCTCCTTGTCCACTTACTGATGTTTGCCTCAGAATACAAACTTCCCACTGGTGCATGGGGGAACCACAACCTCTAAACTCACCCCTGAATATCCCATATTTCCACCCCAAGTTTTGGAACCCAGAAGATTTTCCCTTTCACATCTCTTCTAGCAACTATGTGCTAAGGATCCTGGCTAATCCTTGCTAGCATACAGCAACTAGATAACCCTATCTTGGAAAATTAACATTGAAAGAGATTTAGGACAGGTCTCCACTACAATCCTATACTGGTATAACTATGTCGCTCAGGGATGTGAAAAATCTACACCCCTGAGTGACGTAGTTATACGGACTTAACCTGCTGTTTAGACTGTGCTACGTTGCCGGGAGAATTTTCCCCTCCAACATAGCTACTGCCTCTTGGGGAGGTGGATTAACTACACCGATGGGAGAAGTTCCTCCATCGGTGTAGGAGCGTCTTCAATACAGCACTACAGTAGTGCAGGTTTGCCACTGTAGCATTGTACATAAAGACAAGCCCTTTTTATTCCTGACTTTGGGAAATGACTGTTTTGTGCTCTGGACAAATGGAGTAAAAGCTTCTTTTTGTTTGGCAAACATATTCTACTAATGAAGTGAAAAAGTAAAGCTACAATTAAAAAAGATACGTGGATCTCTGGTCTTTATGGCCAACTGCTAAGACATTTCCTTCGTCCAGGCAAACTGACACAAACACAAACAAACAACTCACTCTGCTCTATGGTACAATTATATACCTGCACAAACACTTTGCTTTAATTTGCATCTTGTCTTGTCATTCTTTGCCTATATTTTGTATTATTATGCTGGAAGGTGTTAATGGTTGCCATTAAGTGTGTCATTGAGATGTTGATCAATCACAGACATGGCTAAAGTCAGTGGCTGTATTAACCACTTTCATTCAGGCTAAATACAAGGAACAATTAAATGTCTCTTTGTATAGTGCTGTATGCAGTGTTGGTGTAGCCATGTCAGACCCCAGATTTTAGAAACAAGGTGGGTAAGGTAATACCTTTTATCGGACAAACTTTCAAGCTTATCTGGAGCTTTTCTTCAGCTTCAGCTCTGTGTAAACTTGAAAGTATGTCTGTCTCACCAACAGAAGTTGGTCCAATAAAAGGTATTACCTCACCCACCCTGTCTTCGTATAGTGATAGCTGAAGGAATTGGAAGTCACCGCCCAAACCAAGGTGCCACATGTCAAGGTTAAGCAGAAGCTAAACCAGTGTGGTTCTCAAACTTTTGTACTGGGGTGGAAGCTGACCGCTTGTGACCCCCCACGTAATAACCTTGCGACCCCCTGAGGGGTCCCGACTCCCAGTTTGCGAACCCCTGAGCTAAACCATGTGGGGTGGAGAAGTTTCCTGAGGAATGATTGCAAATGCTGTGGTTGGAGGAGACTGATTGGTCACAGCTGAGTGTGTCTGCATGTGTGTGAGGCAGAAAGCCAGGAGAAAGCCTGTAAAAAAAAAAAAAAAGAGTGACAAGCAGTGGTGAACACGGCCCTGTGAGGAAGCCAAAAGGAACAGTTATTCACTGGAAAGACAGCCATAGATTTTTGAACAAAGAAACTGCCTCCTCTATTTGCTTCTACTGTCTTCAGGGGAACAGGACTTGTGTACATTTTTTGTATATATACAGGATTGCACCAAAGATACGTATAATCATTCCTCCTCCTAACAGAAACAACCCATCAAGGTTCCAAATATTGGGTAATGCTCTGGCCAAAAGGGGGCAACAGTATCCATTTAGGTGCCAGCCCAATGCTCACTTAAGTCAGTGAATGTTACATCAAGCCCTTACACTGCAAACTTTTTGAGGCATGGTTCTTATCTTCATACATGTCTTTAAAGCATCATGCACATTTTACTAAGAATTTGGAAGCTATTCCTAGAAATATTTTGCAAGCGTAAGGCACTGAAATTAAAGCCTTGGACTTGTCTGCAGCAGTGGCTATCAGTGTTGGTTGGAAGTGGGAGGGTAAATTGTAATGATTTCTCCCTCCTTCCTCTGGGCTTTCATTTTTGCTTTAATTTGTTTTGCTTTGTTGTTGTGCTATGTTATCTGAGCACCCCTGTTGCAGACTCCTGCAAGTTCACTCTTTGCTGCAATAATTACAATTGTAATGTAGTGATATCTGATTCATAAAGTCAATTGATCCCATTCTCTGTATAAGTCAGGGTCTTTCTTTACCTTTTTTTTAAGTGATATTTTTGGGAAGCCATTATTTGATGTTATTTAAATCTCTCTTCCTTTTTCATTCTAAAATTTAATAACCATTTAATTTTTAAAAAGCCCAGCTTGAAAACCCCCGAATTATTTCTTGCTTCTGAACACATTCATAAATCCAATATCAGGAATTACTGTTACCCAAAATCTTGCTAGCCTTCCTCGGGGAGCTGTTAACAAGACACTAGAAGTTTTTTGAACAGCTCTACGAATCCTCTACAATAGATACAGGTTGGTCATTGGCTACTATCAGCTCAATTGGGGCAGCAAGAATTCTTTGTGCTTCTGAAAAACTGATTTTCCAAAGCTTCTGCAGATTTTTCCATAGTGGTATCCGATGTGCTTGCTTAAGCTTGGTTGCAATTCTAAACACTCAATCTTCCCCATAATCCTTTGCAGGATGAGTTTTTTAGCCTGTTTCCAAACACACGGAGACACTGTCAGTTTGAAAACTTTAATTGAAATTAAGTTCTTTTACTAAATGGAAGATATGCTCTGCTTGTGTGTGTGTGTTGGGGGAGGGAAACAGAGCAGGAGAGTGAGAAAAACTGATGATGAAAAATATAGATACTGTACATATACATAAAACACTTGCACAGTGTTTTGGTGTAGGAATAGATGTTCTAAGTAGAAAACCATTCACTGTTTTTTTTAAAAAATGATCAAAACATGATTTTATATTACAGGAAAAAATGGTTGGTAACCTGGTCAACAAAAAAAATTGTAAATAAAATGGGCATAAGGGTTCAGATGTGGATTATAACTGCTCCAGGGTTTGAAGTGAAATCTTCTGATTTGGACCTCCTGCTACTTTTATAAGTCAAAAAGCCTTTAACTCCACAAGGTGTGCTGTCACTACCTTAGGGATCATCCTTGCCAAACCTCAGGGTGGTTGATTTATTCACTCATCTGCATGGCTGCTCTGGAGTAGTTGGACATTATTGTCACAACTGATTATGACATTGCACTATATCCAGGCAGCTTAAACAGGATGAGGGTCAGTCACATTTCTCAAATGTATGTATGAACAAAAGTTGTTTGTATGTGTTCACAGGAAATTCTAGATCCACAATCAATTTTTTTTTAGTTGTCAAGAATAACTCATTTCAGAGAGAATCTGAAGTAGCAGACTTGCTCATTCCCCAATTTGTCCCCCAAAGAATTAATGTTTCTTTTCAGTAGATCACCATTAGCTAAGCATTAGCAGAAGTACTGAAGCACTGTTAAAAAAAAAACTCACAAAAGTGAGAACACGAACTAACTGGACTGCAGCAATACCATCCAATATGACCTACAATAAAAAAGTCATGAAAATTAAAAGCTAAAGTCAAACTCTCCCTCCAATAATCCACCACCTCACAATTCTCCATTATTTTAAAATGCCTGTCAGCGTGCCCTGAAGGTCAACAAATTTCAAAGTTACTTTGGACCAAAGTGCAGAGCAAATTCCAAAGCCAAGGAGCTCATTCAGGGAATTCCTAGCCAACAGTTCATTATTGTTATTTATTACTTGTATTACCATAGCACTTAAAAGCCCTATCTAAACACTGTACTCTTTTTATTAACATGCCTACAGGTCAAGCACCTCTGCTGATCTCAGCTGTAACACTATGTTATGGAGAAAGAGAGACATACTCTTAGGCAGGTCAGTCCTACACCACATTGTACGCCCACTGGGGCAGGGTCCATCCTTACCTTATACATATGAAACCTAATTGTGGCCTCTAAGCACTACCATAATATAAATAATATAGTTTAGAAATAAACCCTTACTACACTGGACATCCACAGTCAACTGGGGGAAAATATAAAGAAAATATAGAGAAAAGATGCACAAATATGTGTTTGTCTCCCAAATTCATAAACAGACATTAAAAATTGCAAATAGCATGGGCACACTATAAATATTATGTCTGTTCCTCCCCAGATCAATTTTTGCAATAACTGGGCTCATCTACCTTTCCGTTTATTCTGCTTTAACCAATATAACTACGTTATGATATTTTTCCTGGGATCTCTAAATGGTGGTCTTGGTCCTTTCGCATGTTCCATGCATCCCCTGATAGTGATGAGCTGACCTGCAGCTACACATTTATGCCTGGGTTACTAAAGCAACCAGTTGATCAGGTGGTGTTATCATGTCTGCCCAGCTTTTTATGCTAGTGCTAAGTGTGACTTTATAGTATAGCATATTTCAAAAGTGAGTTTTCCCTTAATTTAATTTGTATGTTTCTTCCTCTTTAACTGCATGAGAAAAATACTACCATCCTTTCCCGTTACTGCACATTTTGATGGCAATACTGCCCATGAATTTGTACAGCCATTAACAGAGTTGCTCTATTTTGACAAGTTTTTGTCAAAATCCGTCTCCCATAGAACCTTACAGTACCCCCAATTAATTGCTGAATTTACTGGATCTAATTTAATTACATTGTCTTTCAGTGGTCAATGTTCCATTTTTTTCTATTGAACTCTTCACTAATAGTGGTGGTTTTTAATATCACATGTTTACTATCTCAGTTCTTTCAACTTGTTCCTCCAGAACCAAAGCACCATCAACAGCAAATGAACTGGTATTGGTACTAGCACTGAACAGAAACCATTTAAACAGTAATGCAGGTCAAGAAGCACAAACACACAGGCACAGTGCACTTTGCAGTTGTTAAGATTCTGAAAATGATGAGGTAGGCTGCTCTGGTACAACTGTTTCTGTGCCCTTAGCAAGTTGATGTGCCTGTATTGAGGTAAGGCCCAGGAAGTGTGGGCTGCGACATATCAGAAAGTAAGTCACATGCATCCGACGAAGTGGGTATTCACCCACGAAAGCTCATGCTCCAATACATCTGTTAGTCTATAAGGTGCCACAGGACTCTTTGCTGCTTTTACAGATCCAGACTAACACGGCTACCCCTCTGATACTAAGTCATACTTGTTTCCATTGGGTGCTTGATTGAGCTTCTCACCAAATCTGTCCTTGTTGACCAGTGCTTGGTTTGTGTGTCATAGGGATGGATCAGCCATTTACATTTTCAGCAGATACACTGATTGTTTTGGTTTTAGACTATTTAAAATAAATATATTCTAAGAACTGTGAGATGGCCTCCTTAATTTACAGCTTCTTATGACCTCCTGTTTTGTTTTGGTTTTTTTCCCATTATTCTCTCATGGACTTTGAAGCATCAGTTTTGTCAGCTCCCTTAGCCTCAGTGATAAAAATGCAGAGGCGATGCATAGTGGGATGTAAATTACATACTTGTAAGTGGGTATGCGTATAATGATATCTGAGTTGATGCAACTTACATGCTGAGGAGGATGTTGGAAAATGTAAATTGCATCAACATACACTCCCTTAAGCTTCAATCCAAGCACCATAGCATCTCCTCCAGTGATAGAAACTATGAGAGACAGCTCTGCGGGAGAATATCTCCATAAGGACCCCACCATAGAGATTCCAAACACACCATTCCAATGGGATGAAAAAGCAACAAGATTTGCTTAAAAAGCTGGCAGATCCACAAGAAGCCCATATCACCCTATGCTGGACTGAAACCCATATAAGTCTAGCATAAATGCTCAGGTAGATATGCTCCTTTCCTAAGTGGCCATCATGGTTTCTTTCATATTAATATGATTTTCATTTTGTGCTTTCAGCATATACAGTATCTAGGTTCTTATATGGTCCCCATCACTGTAATGGCAGAGTATCTCACTTAAGTTCATGAATTTATCCTCACAAGTCTCCTGTGAGATAGGAACATTTTATTCCTCATTTAACAGATAGTGATCTGAAACAAAAAGAGATTAAGTGACTTACCAGAGTTCACACAATATATATGTTGCAAAAGTGAGAATAAAGCTCAGGTTGCCCAAGTTCTACTCAAGTGCCTTAACCACCAGGCCATCCTTGCCAGGGCTCTTTATTTGCTCGGCCATTTATTAAGGTAATGTAGGATTTTTTTTTTAAAAAGGGCAAGAGAGAAGGGGTAGGGCCAATATCTACTCTCCTCATGCATGCACATAGTCCCATTGACTTCAACAGGCTAACTCACATGAATAAAGCAATATGATTTTGGCCTTTAATGGGTTAACATCAGCACTGGTTAGAAAATGTCAAAACAAAAAGTCTGGCAAAAATTGTTTCTAGATTAAAACATTTTTAGTCAAAAAAGTTATTTTTTCTATCAGTTCTAGCAATTATATCAACCTGTTGCTGTATATCTCTGCAGGAACCCTGGAATTAAACAGTAATTGCACACTATAGAATACCCTTTCCAAGAACAAAGACACCCACCACTCTTCAGTTCCTTTTGAAAGAATTTACATAACTCTTTGAATGGCATTAGTTTGGTGTTTCCTTTGGTTTCGGAAATGGACCTGCTTGCTGTGGGGCTTTAAGTACTATCTCCAAAGAAACATATGAACAAACACTAGTTCTAATCATGCCAGTTTACTTCCGGCATATTGGCAAACAAAACAAATGGGTTTTTTTGTTTGTTTGTTTGTTTGTTTTGTTTTTTTCCAAAGAATGGTTATGCACCAGGTTAAGTTATAAAAGGTACTGGTACTTTAGTATAAAAAAAAAGTGATAATTTGTTGGAAGTAGGGCACCTTTGTTTTTTAAGTGTTTCCACACTTTAAAAAAAAAATTGTAGTCCAAAGAAATGTTGTGCCTGCGTTTAGAACAAGGTATATCTTAATGTTTAGTTCTTTTCAAGTAGAGAAAAGAGGTTGTTTTAAGGGGAAACATCTGGTTTGCTGTTGGCAAGCTTATTGAGTTATTCATTGGCAGCTGGCCACTGCTACTTAGTGTTCCTGTTGTGCTCCATATGGTAAAAACTTTAACATTCCACACAACCTACTCTCTGATACACAATTCAAAACTCATTCCTTCAACAAAATGTAGCCTAACTCTGTTACAATAGAAAGAGAGAGAGAGAGATTTGTATCTCTTGCCAGCGTAATATTAGAGATCAAATATGTGGAAGCGGGGATGTGAAAGGATGACAGGATCAGGCCTTTGAAGTGGTGGTTTTTTTGCTAGGAGTTGTAACGCCTACAGGCAGAATATGGCTTGGAAAAAATTACCAATAGCAAGTGCTAGAGTTTATCTTCTAATGCTTTTATATGGACACCTGGCAACCCTGCCACACCCCTACCCCTCTCTCACACATGGAGGCCGGGGGTGACTGACTGATCAAACCCTCCCTGCCCAGCGCTCTCCGCCCTCCTAGGCCCACCTCTCCCAGTACCTGGCGTTGTGTCTTCCCAACCTGAGACTGCTGCCGGCGGGAAATAGGATGCAGGGCCAGCTCTACCATTTTTGCCGCCCCAAGCAAAAAAAAAAAAAAAGCTGCTTGGACTGTGCCGCCCCAAGAATGCATGGATTGTTGCCCCTCAGCATAGAATCAAGAATATCAGGTTGGAAGGGACCTCAGGAGGTCATCTAGTCCAACTCCCTGCTCAAAGCAGGACCAATCCACAGACAGATTTTTGCCTTGATCCCTAAGTGGGTCCCTCAAGGATTGAACTCACAACCCTGGGTTTAGCAAGCCAATGCTCAAACCACTGAGCTATCCCTCCCCCCAGGCATGTGCTTCCTCTGCTGGTGCCTGGAGCTGGCCCTGATCAGATGGGGGGCAGGGCCCTGCTGGCCAAAAACTGGCACACAGCAGGGACTGTGCTGACAAACCAGCAGGGGGAGCCCTCTGGCCCCACGTGCTGCAGCTTCTGCCATCAGTCTTGCACACCACACCCATTGTCGACCCCTCCCCTCCACTCACCATTGGTGGGAAGGCGGGTGGTGAGCAGGGATCCGGCCAGCAGCAGGACCCATCAGTACTGAAATAAGGGGGGAAGCAGAAAATACAGGACAGTTTGCCTGTATTTAACAAAAAGTCGGGACACCTGGAAGAGGGCTTAAATATGGGACTATCCTGTTAAAAATGGGACATCTCCACTCCCTCATCCTCCTGTGCAGCCCTTTAGGACTTTCCTACATGTTGGGTTCTGATGCAATGGAATGGCAGGACAGATCAGAAGTTGCATGCTCAATACTCTTCCCCTCAAGCAAGAGGGCTGGTAGAGAGCAGAGAGGGGTGAAGATAGGTGGAATCATCTCTCCTCTCAGCAACCAGTGGAGCTGGGCTTGCACCAAGGAGGGAAGGAAGCAGCACCCCTTTCAGGGATGCAGTAAATTGCCTTCCCCCACCAGGAGATTGTGTAATTCCCGGAATCCCAGTTCCTTTCTATTAAGCTCTCAGTCTAGCTTTGTGTTGCTTAACCAAGAGAGAGACACTACCAACTTAATATCTGAAATTTACATATAACTGCCATTTAATGATGTTAAAGAAATTAATTAAACCCAATTACAACACTGAGAGATAGATATTGTTTTACTGATTTCACAAGCTTGGTAAACTAATGCACTAAAATAATAAGTGATTTCTGTGTTTTCTTCCATGCCAATCTTTATAGATGGAAAAAAGCTTCTAGTCAAAACCAGAAAAGTTACCATCTTATCAAAAGTCACTTAAAAACTCACCTCATCTATAATTCATACAGAAAACTGCAACCAGATAACAGCTAATCAGGTAGAGAATTAATATTGACTGGCGAAAAATCATACGCATCCTACTATCCTCTGACTCCTTCACCCCATTCCTTCCCACTTTTTTGTAGCCATAAAGACTTTGTTAAATTAAAAGCTCTTGGGAAAGGATTGAAATTTATTATATTGTTGCCCAGTTTCTTTTGGAGAAAAAATCAGTGACATGGAATCTGGGTATTTTCTTAGTGCAATTTGTTTACTTATGTTATATACACCAGCCATTGAACAGTGGTTGTCAAAAGAGGCAAATAGGCAAATCCCTTTTTCAGAAATCTCAGCCCAAACAACAATGGTCGGTTCCCATGAAGTACAACAGCACTAAAAATTACCTGAGGTTAGAGAGATTAAGGCAGAGAGCAAACTTTCACAAAGACTGTATGCCACTCACTCACTAAGAAGAACTTGTAAAACCCTGTATAAGTTGTGACTTCTACCATAAAAATATATTTGTACAGTGCTTAGAACAGTGGGTTGAAACCTGGTTGATGCCTGTAGGTACTAGTACAATATAAATGTTTAATAATAGTAGTAATAAAATAATAAATAAAAATAAATAGCAGACCCAGAATCCAGCAACTCAGATGGACTATTGATGTTCATAAAATTACTCACAGGTAAGTGTTTGCAGGACTGGAGACTTAGATTGCAAATAACCAATTGTAATAAAGTGAAATATCAACTTGGCCATTTGTGCCCGCAGATACCATGATCCCTGTGTCACTCTATCAATGTAAACTTGATTTTAACATTTCTTACCTTACATTTCTTACATTGTCCAGAAAAACATTACACAGGGTTGCAATATTTATCACACTGGCTGTTTCCCACACACAAAACAATTGTTTCATTAAATTGGCATTTAACAGAAAAAAAAACATCAAAACATTTAGTGACCAGCCCTATTCATGACACCACTACTTATTCTGGAAGCTCTATTTTCCTTCACGTAATCTATCTGAATATGCAAGACTACCAGAGTTCAGCTGAGTTCATATCAGTGCCATTATGTACAAGACAATGTTACATTAAACATTTAACCTGTACAGTTGGAAGCTTTTTCAGTGGGCAATTTTCTGCACTACAAGATTGTTTGAGAAAGGATGCTACTTCTTACTTTCACATTTTCATCAAGCTGTTAGTGGAATTTATTGCTAATAAATAGGCTTCTTGTAGACAGCTGGAGCTTTTAAGACATTTGTTTTATTCTCTGTTGAAACTACTTCTTTCCCTTTTTTGTCAGGCTATTGGATGGCATAGTAGAAGCCAGCAATCTCGCTATGCTGGCCCATTCCTTTGAGTAATAACAGCTGACTTCCCCTCCTCCCCGCCACCAGGCTAACTGCATATGTTGGGATATGTCTTTTTCAGTCTTAGGTATTTATATGACACCTTCACTGTAATAGTTGAACACCTCACAATCTTTATTGTTTTTATCCCCAGAACACCCCGTAACATAGAGCAGTGGTTCTCAACCAAGGTTACATGTACCTCTGGGGGTATGTAGAGATCTTCCAGGGGGAAGATCAACTACTCAGATATTTGCTTAGTTTTACAACAGGCTAATAAAAAGCACTAGCAAAGTCAGTACAAACTAAAATTTCATACATTGACTTGTTTGAACTGCTCTATATGCTATACACTGAAATGTAAGTACAATATTTATATTCCAATTGATTTATTTTATAATATATGGTAAAAGCGAGAAAGTAAGCAATATTTCAGTAATAGAGTGCTGTGACACTTTTGTATTTTTATGCCTGATTTTGTAAGCAAGTAATGTTTAAGTGAGGTGTAACTTGGTAGTACAGAGGACAAATCAGACTCCTGAAAGGGGTACAGTGGTCTGGAAAGGTTGAGAGCCACTGATGAAGAAAAGTATTCCTATCCCCATTTTGCAGCTGAGGAATAGACCAGATCCAGGCACCTAAATACCTTTTAAAGTCTAACTCCCATTGATTTCAGTGAGAGTTAGGTATCTCAATATCTTTTAAAAAGCTGGCCCCAGCTGATTTGCCCAAGGTCACACAGGAAGTCTGTGGTGGAGCAATAAGCTAAACCTAAGTCTCTTGAGTCCCAAGCTAGTCCCTACTCACTAGACAATGTTTCATTTAATCCTGACCCTTATTATAGTCTTCTATACCTGAAGACCTCAGGCCATAAATGCTTGTGTACTGAGATTTAGTGCCTACTTGGGAGACAGCAGGAGCCTGGAATTAAGAAGGAAGAAGTGGCAACGGGGGCAGTGATTTTATAGGACTAGACCAAAAGTAGTGTGCAGGTTGGGAAGGACAGTGAGGCTGGGAATGGAAGCAGCGCACAGTGGCAGGGAACAGTGAGGAAAAAGCTGGAGGGTTCATGAAGGGAGAAGATGAGCAATAGGCAGCAGCATTCCCTGCTATTGTGAGGTAGTGGGGACTTTCTGCACCTCTGAGATTCTCGGGCAGCTGTTTCTATGCTCACTGAGCCCCAAACACCAACACAGATTTTTGGCTTTACTTGGGATCTTCCCCATACCACAATCTTTGTGTTTATTTACTCATATGATCACAAAAATACTAGTGTGTCCACAACCCAAGTTATTTTCCAGACTGCACCTCTCTTTTGGAGCTGACTGGTCTGTTTTTTGTGCTGTAATTTTGCACAGTGGAAGCCTCATTTGTTGCTTTGCCTTGTGATGTTTAAAATACCTCGTCCTTGCAAAAAGGCGGAAGGATTACATTTCCAGCAAGAGATAGCTGTTAATGGGAGTTGCACATCTCATGCTTTCATACTGTATTGAACATACATTGCTGATTCTGCAATTGTACTGTAAGATAAATCCAGGCAGGACTGCAGGGCAGTATTTCTACAGACTGGTTTTTGAGTTGTTGTTGTGGCTTGTTTTTTATTCCAGATTCCCCCTCCAGGGATGTGGATACTATTCTATAAAATACTGTCTGCATCAGCTTAATGTCAACTCTGAATGAAACAAAACCTGTTTAAAAGATATAACACTCTCCCCATGAGAGCTTGAATGAGAAAGAATTCTCTCCCTAAAATGATGTAATATTTCACAAAAAGACACATAAGAATATTAAATGAAAAGATCTACTACATCTGTGTGTGAAAAAGAGGGGGAGGCATTATCTCTGTCATTTGAAGACCTAAGGCTGCATTAACCCTAACAAATCCTCCCCCTTCACATATGAATGTACAGATTTAGTTGTAATGGTAGACAAACTTCACTTCATTGTACAAAATTAAGTGATTTGCTTGCCAGCTATACCAAAAATGCAATGGTATGACAATAGAAATGTGCAAGGAATGAATTATCTGCAAACTTCGGGAATTCTAAAATCCTGCTTGTAGGGACATCTGTGATATTTGTTGTAGAAGAATGAGAAGCCACTAGTTTTCTTTTCTAAACAGCCATTTGCCAAAAATGCTGTTCTTAGTCATTTCCCCCCATACGTGTTATCTAAGACAAAAAATTAGCACATCCACCATGAAATGCCATGAGAATTTGCAACAGGTTCAAATTCACAATTTTGGCACAGAAATGTTGGGATATTCATAGTTTAAAAACAGTCTTTTTGTGGTGGACTAACTGTTTCCTAACTACAATTTTGAAAATCCCAAGGAATACTTTTTAAAATACTTCCTTTCATATAGAATTATAGAAATGTAGGACTGGAAGGGGCCTCGAGAGGCAGGACCACGTAAACCTACGTCATCCCTGGCAGGTGTTTGTATATCTATAGATAATCTAGATCTATCTACACACACACACACACACGCGCACACACACACACACACACACACACACCTTTATTGTAACAAGTTCAGGTTTATATCTTTTGTGAGAGCCAGGGAGGCCCAGTCTAGATTTACACAATGGGGGTGGGAGTGGGCAACTAGTCTTTCAATTTTGATGGGGGAGAAAAGAATTACCTCACTGGTTCTCACAAAAATTATAAAGTTGAACCTGCCCCAGCAGGCTGCCCATCCCACCTTGGAAGTGAGTGTTTCAAGAATCAGGAAATGTGAAAGTAGGAAAATCAGCTGAATGAATTCTATTTATCAGGGGGTTTTAAAAGTAAAGATTAATTTCCCCTTCTCTCCCTGTCTTTCATAAGAAATACTCTCCCACAGCTCCCCGTCCTTGTTGGCTAGTGCAAGTGAAAGTGCCTCCTCCATTTCAAAATGGTGGTACTCTAACCACCAATCTTTTCTCTGTCTTGGTGAGGAAAAGACAGTTTTCCATGGATGGGTAGTTTTCCCTTGAATTGGCTGTCCCACAGTACAAGCCAGTATCCATAGCCTCATGGGGAGTGTGTAACCTCAAACAGATATGTTTAACTGCATCAGGCCATGAGTTCTTCAGGCGTAATTTTGACACATATTTATTAACAAACACAATCTAAAGCTGCTTTCAGAAATTCTGCAACAGAACATAAACTCCTAATAACTAGCAACATTTTTCTCCATTACTGAAAGAAAAGTAGTTTTTTTAAACTATATTTTTCAAATTCTTCTTTTACTGAACATTTTCTATTAATCACATTTTCAATTAATCACAGTAATCTCCTAGATTATGTATCTCCTGTGCACATTTTTACTTGCTACTGCTAACTCATCCTGAAGAGTGAAGCCGTGTAATTCAAGGGAAAGAGCTGATTCATGTTGTCCAAAAAAATGGAAAAGAAAATACTGTGACATTCTTCTTTCATGTACATAGGGCTGTAAATCTACAGCCTTAATAAAACACAACTCCAAAAGGTATAAATTACAGTAAATTTCAATGCAGCAAAAACTGTCATATGTTTTAAGACACTTTTTATTATTATTATCATTGCATTTGAATTAGTAAAGCAAATTGTGTGCAAGGGCTTGCAAGCTGTTTCAAAAATTTTAGTATGTTAAAAACAGCAATTTTCTGTATGCTTCTGCTTTTATCCGACATAAAAGAAGTATAATACACTACTTCATTTCATAAACATTTTCTGCTTCTTCTTTTTTTTAATGTGTATTCCAGTGTCCTTTTGAGGAAAAAAATGGTTGGCTTGAAGGGGAAAAAAAAGGTTTCTTCGTAAAAATCCCCCAAAGTCATTTTGTGTGGGTTCTGTTGAACATTAAACAGCTTTAACTATACAGTCACTGCCAAGAAACAATCGTAGAACTTAAACTGGCTTGCACGCCTCTGATCTTACATTCATAGTGGAGGAAGAAAAAACAAAAGCCTAAGAGTTAATTTGTGCCCACAGCTTTATGCATGCAAAATGAACTGCAGTGGGAAATCTAGGTGGTTGTTCCTCAGACTACTTGTTTTATTCCTAAAATTAGGTAGTTAGGGGTGTAACTATTCAGATTTGTGCACATAAAAGCAAGAATACATTTCTGAAAATTTACCCCTAAGACATCTGCAAGTGCTTTCATGCTAACGAAAAAAACCCCAAACAAACAAAAAACCACACACATCAAAAAAGGATATAATTTGATTTGTACTAATACTAGGTAATAACTAATAAATAGAAATGTCTGGAGTATTTCACCAAAGCAACATTTCAATTAAAATTGAAAAAAAAAGAAGGAACTTTTTTGTAAAAAATATTTTCCATTTTCTGACTAGCTCTATCCCTAAACTAAATTGGTTCTCGAATGGGCCATGGACCCATTTCTGGTGGACCACACCAGAACAAACATAGAATGCCATAAAAATTATGCCTGGGAAGACAAGGGGTCCAGAAAAGGTGCACTCTATCACAAAGCAGTCTGCAAAATAATAAAGTCAGAAAACTCTGCTTTCCAGATCGGTGTTTGTCAAAGAGGACTATAACCTTTTTATCTGAATGTGGACTTTACTTAAGCTATCTATGCTTTTACTGTAACACACTCCACTTGAGGAGTTTCCTTCAGAAACTCCAGCCGGTGCAGAATGGGAGCTGCCCGTTTCCTTAGAAGCATTTCTTACATATATACACGTGCTATCCAGAATCTGCAATGCCTTCTGACTAGTTCTGAGGTGCAATTCAAAATATTAGTTTTGATCTATGAACCAACCCTTTATGTAGTTTAGAGACCACCTCTCACTTTATCTTCTTACCCTGCAGTCAAGAACAATTAGGATGCTCAGGAAACTGCTCCCTAGAGGTACAGTCTCACTGGAGGGCTCTAGAATCTGGAACTTGCTCTCTGCTTAGTCTGACATAGCTCAAATCTGTTGATCTAAAGGGTATGTTGTAAAGATGATGTTTTCCATTGTTCTAGAAGGTTGAACAGATTGAGGTAGGTGGAGAGCATTTACTTCTGGTGGGTTGTATAAACTGTTAAAAATGAGTGAATTTGAACTTGTATATATTTGTAAAGATAAATTGTACATGTGCCGAGAGCTTTGGATAAGTGTTTTTCTATAAAACCAAACAAGTTTGAACATACACTGTGAATTAGAAATTGGAGCAAAACTATGTATTCAGAAACAGGACACAGTAAAATTATTCTGGACAATAATAATAAATGTGATAGTTCTTGAGATCATTCCATAAATGGAAAAATCTCAAGACTACCCCTTGATATTAACTTTCTGATGTGCACTGTAATTGCAGCATGGTATTTTTAATTCTCATGGTAGTGGCAAGAACAAAAAACGTAAGTTATTTGTATGTAGGATAAAGGTTAAGGCATGATGGAGGAATCCTGGATTTTTAAATCCATGTATATTAAGGCAGGAAAAGGTCTTTCAGACAGAAAGCCAGAATCTTTAGCCAGATTCTTTGAACATTAACCTGACCCTGAATAAGTAATATACAATGTTGTATTTTAATGTTTTATTGTAACTTTGCCTTAATAAAAAGTGTTATTGTTTATTAAAAAATGCAGGAAATTTAACCTCCATCTTTTAACTTAAAGCTTTCTTGTGCCAAATACTATATCAGTTTCTTCCTATTTTTACATAGGATGAATTGTTTATACTTAGCTCTTGAAAGGTGATCTATATAGGAATATCTCTGTCTCTCTAGCATAGACAGGAAAAGAATGCATATTAGTGGATAATGGTCTTAAAACATGTGAAACTTCAATTCTTCACATGGATCAGCTCCAAAATATATACCTTCCTAATATGATGCTGTTGTGATTTTTTTAGCTTAACAAATGCCTTCCTCCTACTTAAAACAAAACAGTTTTAAGTTAAAGATACTGGACATGATTGCTAACAAGATTGATTTTGAATGTCATGGGATTCTAAAGTTACACTCAAAATGTCATAGAACGTTTAGAAGATTTCTTTAAGTTATTAAAACTGGCACACAGTTTAGTGAGCACAGTACCTGAACTATATAATACATCAAAGCATATTATAGTATCAAAATTGTGAGTGTCACACATTCTGGACCTCTTTTTTAGAGCATTAATAACTATGTAAAGGAAAATCAGATATCCGCTACAACTATTTGAGACGAACATTTCCAGACAAAGGAAGACACAAAACTATTCACCACCAGTACCAATAGTAGCAAGAAAGTCTATCATTCATAATCTTAGTTTAACATTAGGAAATTGAATAATCCTACTATACTTCAGAATAAGGTTGGCTGAAAAATTTCCATTTTTTTTTATTTAATGGAAAAATTTTTTGTTTGTTTTTTTTTTTTTTTACTTTTGGGGGGGGGGAGGGAATGTGGAAGGGGTCAAAAAAACAACAACAACAACCAACCTTCTGTAAACAAATATTTCGGCCAAAACACTAAATATTTGGACCTGTTATCCTGCCATGGTGCTGCATGGAATTTTTAGTTTACTCATGTCCCCGGTCTCCCAAATTAAACTACATCTGCCATCATACAACTGCTTTCCCTCACCATGAGTGGAGAACATGGTGCATCATGGAAGATGTAGTCTGACCGTGGAGCCCAGGCTATGGAGTAAAATGGGAGCATGAGACATCTGAATTATAACTCCCATCAGGCATCACAGCAGTTTTTCCTCAAACAGAATGTTTAAGTCTACAATTTTTCACCAAAAAGTTGAACTTTGTGATGGAAATTTGACTTTCCCCCCCATTTTTATCTAAGTTTTCCATGGAAAAAATACCCTTTCTCCTACCAACTTTACTTTGGAATCAAGGAAAACAGTAGAATTCTCCAACTGCTATAGAAAGACTATTTGAGCGAACTCATACAATGGTAGCAATAATATAATGTAAAAAGATAGTCCAGACCCTAGCCAGAAGGTATTTCTACAGATACCAATTAAATAAAGTCAAAATCATTAGCAACTGCTATGAAGACATATATCTGCCTTGCCTTGGAAGATAAACATCCAACCAATCTGAATACTCTGGTTTATCCACATTGCCATCTGGATAATAACTAACTGTTGACAAATTTGACTGAACAAATGTCAGTTGTAATAGTAATTTATCTAGTTTCAAACTAATAAATTTTGGTGGTAATTCCTCATTTGTAGTAATCTAGTATTCTGTTTTGACCCTTTTTAGTGTTTGATTCTATTCCCATTAAAATTAATGCAATTTTGCCATCAACTTCACTAGGTATAGGATCAGCCTTACAGCAGTAAAGTCAGAGTGTGGTAACACCTTCTATATGATCCTGAAATGCTATCAATACTGTGCATCTCATGTCTTCTTTATATTATTCTCTCCTTCTTTCTTTCCAGACATGGAATCCCTTTTTTTAATTCTGTTCATTTCCCTTCAACTTTCTGCCTTCATTTCTAATTCTCATCCCATTCCTTCCTCCCCATCCCACTGGTTCCCGCACTCTCCGTCAATCCTTTCTTGAGCCTGGTGTTCCCATGTGTTGGCTCCATAACCTGCCTTCACCAGTGCAGTCCCTCCCCATACAGCCTCTGTTTTACAACTCTCTGATTTCACCCTGCTCTGTGACAACCCTGTCTGATCTGAACTCAACCTTTTGTGCTTTCCTTCACATTCCCCAGTCATCAGCCTACTCCCCCTTTCCCTGTCAAGGTGACCAACTCAGTCATCTGCTCCCCTGGGGCCTGAACTAAAGCTCATTGGAAAGTCACTGAATGGATACAGAGGCCTGATTCAAGTCATAGGCTTCAGGGGACCTTGAATCAATTCCTGAAATCAGAACTGCTCAGACATTCAGTGGGTGATTTGTTCTTTTGTCCCAATTTTAGGTTTAATAGCTTTGGAGCTGAGTTAACTTGCTTCCCAATGCTAAAAAGGGAATATTAGATTTTGAATGAAATTGTCTTCTATTAAAATTTAAATGCAAACATTATCTCTAGAACTTTTCATTAACATTCAAAAGAAGATAAATCATGATTAGGAATGCCATTTATTTATTAAAATACAGCTTGTTATGAAATGTTATTTCTTGGGTCTTTCATGATTTCAGCAAATGAGGAGAAAGATTATGAAACAGGTGAACTAAACAAAAGAAGTGCGGTATGTGAAGCCTAAGAATTTGCTGCAAAATAAATGAACAGCAAAAGGAAAAAAAAAAATCTTAGATATCTTTTCAGCCCAACTGCTAACACATCACCCTCAGTGGATGAAATTACCAACATTCACCTCCTTTGCCCTGCTGGCTACCTCAGCTCCATCTACAAAGGATTTCAGATAACAAACCAGCAATATTCAGGTCCACATGGCTTCTACAATACTTTCATCTAAAAGAAGATTTTATCTAATTTACAAAGGCGGCAACCCTGATGTACAAAATAATGTTCCTAACTTTACAACAGTATTTGTTCTTATTTCCTCATTTTTACAAATAAAAACATACCTAACTTTTGAAACCATCATTTTTTCATGCATCATATATAGAGTTACTGCTGTAAACTGCTCCAATGTAATTGTTTCCAAGGTAACCTAGACACAGAGCCAGCAACAGAAATAGACTGCAGAAATTAGACAATTAAAAAAAATAAACACATACATTTTAGTAATAGCAACATCTAGAATCAAGTAACAAAAACAATACCTTAATTATATTGTCGCATAAAGACCAACAAGTAAAGAGTAAATTCCTGACCTTTTCCTGCTATATCCTTCCTTTTTTCCCCCCTATCACCATTAATATCAATACTATCTTTCCTATCACCTAAACTCACAATCATGGTCTTGTCTTTAATTCCTTTCTCCCTCCTGTCCAGGACCTTGCCAAATCCTGCTATTGCTTTCTCTACATCTCCAAAATCCATCCTCTCTTTTCTATCCCAGTGGCTGAGATATTAGTCCTACCTCTCAATCTCATCTCAGTTACTGCAGCCTTCTCCTTACTGATGTGTCCCATTTTCTTATCACTCCACTCCAGTTCATTCAAATTGCAGTTAAGATAATTTTCCTTCCCTGACATTATGACCATTTATTTTCTGTCCTCTGCCCACCACCCTCTCTTTTTATATATCATTTTAAAACTACTTCTCACTTGCAAAACACACTAATCCTGACCTACCTATATCTTTGCCTTCTTCATGCCACTCCTTCACTTCATTCTCTTCCCAAGCTACCCTTATTAATGCCCATTGTGTTTCCTACTACTTCCAATTCATTACCATACATTACACTGCCCCAAACGGATGGAATAACTGGAGGTGGTTGAAACAATTCTGACGAAACATTGTTTTACTGGAATTTCCTGATTCAGTGAAATCTGAACATTTTGTGGAGATAGTCCAATTTTGCCCAAATTCTGATAGAACTCAGGCAGATTTACATTGGCAACTTCCTGGTTTCCTGCCAGCTCACACAGCTGGATCCTCAGCAGCCAGCCTGGCAAACTGCTAGGGACTCTGGGATTCCTGGGTCCACAGCTTTGGGAGCTTCAGCCATGTAAATTGTGCCTAGGCCAGGGACCCCAAGGCTTCAAAAGTCCCTAGCTTTGGCGCAGCCAGCCATATGGCCTGCCCCAGAGCAGGGGATCCCAGGGCTTTCCGGGGTCCAGGGCTTCTGGGCAGCCAGCCATGCAAATGGCCCCCAGACAAGGGCTCCGTTCCTTTTCCCAGAGAATTTGAACATTTGGTTTCATTCAAACAAAACCAAATTTTGAAATATCTAAATCTTCCACTAAAGAGAATTACTTTTCTCCATACAGCTCTAAATAATTTCATCAATATACATCAAGCTACCTTTATCCTTCCTTTCAATAAACTATTAAAAACTCAGCTATGTGTTCAAGCTTTAATATCCATGCTCCAGCCCAAATTTTTATTTGGGATTCTTTCATCCCATTTCTATTCAATTTTACCTTTAGACTGTAAGTTTTCTGGTGCAGGGATCTGTTCTGTTCAGCAGAGAGCTAAATGAGGATGAGGACAAATGTCTAAATTAATGCTATGAGTACTTCCCTACTCTATGGCCCTAGTTGTTTTCTCTCTCACATACCCCACTTTTAAAAAATATCCAGCTAAGTAAAAGACAATTAAAGCTAACTGAGGCCATTTCAGAGGGGAGTGTTGTCAAGTGATTAAAGCAGGGTTAGGAAACAGGAAACCTGAGTTTGCTTATGGCTCTGCCATTGACTTGCTGTTTGACCATGGGCAAATCACTTCAGCTTGCTGTTCCTCTATTTCTTCATCTGTAAAAAGGGGATGATAATAATACTTCCCTACCTTACAGAGTTGCTGCTAGACTTAATGCATTAATCAATTAATAGGAGTTTTGCTATTAACCAATTGTTTCTATAAATTATTAAACTGATGAACAGTAAAAAGTCAAGACTTCCCCACAGTTACTGCATCTTGGTATGTGAAGGCCCAATCATGCCCTTCTGAAGGATTATTAATGAGTTGTATAAAGGCCTATTTTGTCTCTGTTAAAATTCCTAATGGAACAATTCAGAAAGCACACTGACGAGAAACTTGTGAGAGATTTTTCCCTTAATCCCTTCCCATAGATTTTTCCACAGGATGGGTTGATCCCCTCTGAAGGTCCTAGAGTTATGTTCTCACACTAATAACCAATACTTCAGATACCTGCACATGATAACTTTTGGTAAAAACTGTGGATGAAAATGTTCAAAAGGTCCTAAATGACTTAGGCACGTTTGGAAAAGGCTTTAAGGCTCCTAAGTCACTTAGGAGCTTTTGAAAAAATGTTGCCTGGATTTCTTAATGATGACAATTTAATGGCTGTCATTATGGTTATAAGGCAGACCTACAACTAGAAGCAAATAAGTGGCCACTATGGGAAAACAGGTGCTTTTGAAGACCAGTTAAGAAAAACTTCTCAAAAAGTGTCTTTTAAAAAATATTTTTCTTTGGTCTGCTTGCGATGTCGTGAACCAAACACCGAGGTCCTACACAAACTCCATTTTCCTTTAAAATCCTGTTCTTGGTACCAATTTCAGACTAGTAATGAAATAAATCTTTGAGAGACTAATAAGGTAGCAAGATTACAAGCAAAGAGCTACTGTCCAGATTCAAGATGAAGCATTACGCGATACTTCTTATTTATAATTGATAATACATATTTTGATTGATTTGGAGTAGAAGGGGGCATAAATTAAGTCATTGACCTTTGAGGATTAACAACTATTGCATCTGATTGTCTGTCAGTTGCATCCTATCATTATACTTTCAGAGGTACTGTGCAACCATAGCTTCCACTGAAGTCAATTGGAGCTGCTGGCTCTCAGTACCCTTGAAAAATCAAACTATACATGAACAGAGAGCGGCATTCAAGAACTGTCAAATCTTATGAAGTCTACAGTGTGTAGTATCAATTCTGTGTTGCATCTACAAAGAATGCTGTCTGTGAGCTATGTCAGCAATGATCAAGTCTCCTGCGGTCAGCAAGTGCTGAGTGTGCTAGGGCTTTTCTACATGGTGGGATAATGAGCTCTACAAGGGTGTGATTTCCAAAGCACACTAACATATTGCACATAAAATTGGTCCATGTAGACAGTACTATGTTAAAGCTCACTACGTTAGACCCTGCTGGTGCATAGACCAATTAATGTGCTTTAGATCTCACAGCCCGCAGACTGAATTACCTCGTCATGTACAGTAGCACCTAAAGTTCAGTGTGTCTATGTCTGTGTGGGTGGAACCATTTAGTCTTTGGCTGATTAATGCACAACGGTGACAAACTCAAAAATTCTGTCTAGTCCTCAGCCAGAAGGCAAATCAATGTTTTGTATAGAAAGGTAAAATGCCAGGAAACATTATGGGTTGGGAGGTTGCTTAAGTCTCTAATAAGAATGGTGAAGGTGCAAAATTAAATGTCATGTTCCTGGTATTCCTTGTGCCATTTTCCACCTTCCCTAAATATTTACTTTTCATACTCTTGCTCTTCCCACCTCCTCTCTTTCTCTCTCATCCACCTCGATGAATTGGCACTTCAAGGAGCAGCACCTTCTCTCTCTGTATTTTAGTGATCACATGATGTGACAAGAGGCTTTTCTGCCTTTTGAAGTGACTATTCAAAGAATAAGGAGGTAGGCACCACAGTGGTACAAGAGAGGAGACATGGGACACAAGGAGAAATCCACAGGAGATAGGAGAAGGAAAAGAGGAGGAAGACGAAGCAGGTAAAAGCAAAACAAAAAAACCCCAAAACAAAAACATAAAATCCAATATGTAGAAAGAAAAAAATGAAAAGAAAAAACATAGAATCTATAATAGGAATGGAAAGAAGAGAAGGTAAAAAGGATTGGGGGCGGGAACTAAATGAAATGTACTCAGTTCCCAGAGATAACATATCATTAAAACTTTCAGTTAAATACCTAACATTAAGGAAATAAACAAATGAAATTGTGGGTTGCATAATTAGGGATATTGTATATGAACCATAAAAAAGTTAGTCATGTATTGTACAAGAGTCCCCTAAAGCAACATTTGCAAATCTGTGCACACTTGAGGTTGTCTCACTTAGTAGATATAAGAGGAGGCCTTTAGTCACTACCTCAATATATATGTTAATAATAATAACTAATAATAATAATGACATACAGGACAGGGCAACTAGAATGCTATTGTATAAGGTCACACTGGTCTTCTTCCAAAAGATTAGAAATCCAATAGGATTTAACATATGTTTCTTGACCTGTGTGTGGAGTATTTCCAACCAACACATGTTCAGTGCAGCAGGAAAAAGCTGTTCACCATGGTGCATGGTTTTCTTTCCAAAGATACATTTGGACATTGAAGCTTTAGTTAGTGTTTAACCAGGTATATATTCTAACGGGGATTAAGGATAAGATTTTCAAAAGTCACTATTGATTTTGGGTGTGATTTGGCCTCAATTTTTGGGTGCTCAATTTAAGAAACCTTAAATTCTTGCCTTTTCAAAGGGTGGACTCTGTGTACTTTCTGAAATATGAGGCCCCTTTCAAGAGTCTCTAGGTTTCCAGATAAGTATGTCCTGTTCCAATTTTACTTGAATGGGTTAAAAAACAAAACAAAAAAACCCACCAAAATCAACTTCAGTTAAATCATAATAGGTAATTTTTATTCTGTAATAAGGACTTCCAAAAACAGACTTGCACCAAAATAACTAAAGATGTAAATTAAAACTGACTTAATTATCTCAGTTTCAGACTGTGGGTAGGGAAGCCTTTAAGCAGGAATAAGAATTTGGCCCTATATGTTTAGAACATCAGAATGGCCATAATGGGTCAAACCAATGATCATCTAGCCCAGTGGTGGGCAACCTACATCTGCACGTGGCCCATCAGGGTAATCCGCTGGCAGGCTGCAAGACAGTTTGTCAAGTGATCTGCCCCATGTTGTCCAATTCCAGCTAGGATTGCTAAGAGCATAGGGTTACATCCCTGACCATCTTGGCCAATAGCCACTGATGGACCTATCCTTCATGAACCTATCTAGTTCTTTTTTCAACCCTGTTAGAATTTTGGCCTTCACAACATCCCCTGGCCACAAGTTCCACAGATGACTGTGCATTGCATGAAGCAGTACTTTATTTTGCTTGTTTTAAACCTGCTGCCTATTAATTTCACTGGGTGACCCCAGTTCTTGTGTTATGTGAAGGAGTAAATTACACTTCCTTATTTACTTTCTCCACACTGGTCAAGATTTTAATAGACTTCTATCATATCCCTCTTAGTCATCTCTTTTCCAAGCTGAAAAAGTACCAGTCTTTCATCTCTCCTCATATGGAAGCTGTTCCACACCCCTAATCATGTTTGTTGCCCTTCTCTGTACCTTTTATGTGTTTTATGAACACATTTTTTCTCTATAACAGTCAAAAATTCCTGGTGAAGTTTCATTTGACACACTCACTCCAGAGCTGATTGCTCTCCTATATCATTCCAGTAAAGATGATACAATTTTGTTTTGAGAGAGAGAGAGAGAGAGAGAGAGAGCAAACTTTGTTTACTTTACTGATTGTCTGTGGCTACATGCTTCACAATGTTTTCAAAAGTCAAATGGAAAGAGTTTGAAATGGACAAACATGTTAGGACTCTTTTTGCCCCATATCACCATTTCCTAACATTTTAAATAAATAGAAAGAGGGAAGCATCAATCATGCCAAATACAGCTGCATGCAGGATAACAGAATTTCACACCCTCTTAAGAAAATTGTTATATGAGCAAGTTTTTATAGAAGCCTGCAGCTTTTGTTTTTCTGGATGTTTGATCCAGCTCTGTATATTTGGTATGTTCATTGCAGCGGAATTGCTAAGAGATCCCATGGCAGAAAAGGAAACATTGAAAGTGTCGCAGGAAAATACAACCAGAAGCACTACAAAAGAAATCCTACCATTTTGCAATTTCCATGTAACTGAAAGTAGAAGATGAAAGGTCTGAGTCACCACTCGCTATTCACTCCTTGTTCAGGCAAAGGGGGATATGATTTTAAGAGAAATTTTCCCTGAGTAAGGAATATTGGGGTCCTAAGATAAAATACTGCATGTAATGCATCTATGCTTAGTTTTATTTTATAACCTCAAAACTCTTCAGGGCAACGTGCTACACCTTGCAGCACGTGTCTGTCACATTAAAAACAGAGTAATTTTAGAAGCACAGTATTTAGCTGTTCAGACATACAGACAGACATGTCACAGGGGAACCAGAGTCTGTGTAGGCTGCAGTGGAAACAATGTTGGAATCAGAGTATTGACGTGCTCTTCCAATGGCACAGCAGATTTGCTATTAATTTTGCTGCCTACATGGGTCATGGCTGCTAAATTAACTGTCTTTAGTGATATATTAAGTTCTCAAAGTTCGTGACAGATTTCGTTCCTCATCTGTTCTGAAGCTGACAGCAGCCATTTCCATTGTCTCTGAAAATCACGCTGCAGTTATAGACTTTGCGTGTATGACAGTGACTTTAAGTAGTGTTATGGCTGACATACAGCATTTGTTGTTATTAAAAAAAAAGCCAGTATCCTCAAGTGAGTTATCAGACTGTTGTAAGAGTGCTGATTGCAGCAGTTTAAAATACTTTCTCTGTCTCTTAATGGAGGCCATTCAAGATACCATCAAAATTGTTACAACATTTGTCTTATTTCTACCTGAACTGGAGAACATTGATGCTGATGACCTTACATGGCTAAAGTAAATGAAAGCACTTACCTGCTCTGAGGGTAACCTTAATAACCCCACATCACAAACAAACAAACAAACAAAAGTCTGTTTTTTAAACCCATTCTTATCCCTTTTAGGCAGGAAGACTCAGTCTTTTCACTGACTATTTATCCCTGTTTTCTGAACACAGCCAAGTACTGAAACAGCAATCACACTTCATGAATCTCAGCAGCTCTTTAACCCACAATTACCTTTGCAAACAGCATGAACTGTTAGCTTTGAAGAAACCATACCAAAAAAACTGTTTATGTGGCCTATGCTCTCCACAGCCCAAGAACTGAAAACCCTGGTCTCTGCTGTGCTGCACCGGAAGGAAATGAAAGAAATGACATGTTATTTTAAACTCTGTCTCCAAAACATACTGTTGATAATAGTTGTTACCTTAAAGTTTACTATCCCAGGCATTTACTAAGCCATACACTTGTTTTATAGACTATAAAGAGTGCCAAGTGTATAAAAACACTTTGTGCTACCTATTGGTACTGTTCTGGGGGGATTTTTTTCCTTTTCAGTGTTAAATTTCACTCACGTTAACATACATATTTCACCTTCCTAACAGAACGGTGCAGTCCTGGACTAAAGGAATTTTTTTTTTGTAGGGATGGCTCTTAAAAATAAAAACTACTGATTAAAAAGCAACATTTCTCTTTATACTTTTTAACACGCTTTATTAGGCAGTCAAAACACAGCACATCCTTAAAATAAATTGGTGAAATTAAGTAACAATGTAATTTAAAATGAGGGGGAAGTGTTGTTTACTCCAGTATTTTCTCTTAACATGACACTTTCAAATGTGCAGAGGTCAGCCAAAATCTAATGGGTCAATTGACACTCACTGTCACATATTTTGTAATGACAATAATACTAATTGCAATGTAATTTTAAATTACTAGTGCTTTTGCAAACCCACCATTCTGAACATTAGCAAGCTGTAAATCTTAGATACCCTAATAAATACTTTAAAATCAAAATGTTATCTGTTTTACAACTGTTAAAAACTGTGAGGAACATACTCTGAATTCTAAATAAACTTGACCAATGTGACATTGTACGGGGAGATTTTGGCAAAGCCGGCAATTGCAAGTCCCCCAACAGATGAGTCAGGGGTTACTGCCACAGGCACTTGTACCCCCGAGAAAGGAACATATCTACCTTGTTGCCCCTCCCTTAAATAGGAAAGGAGGCTAAAACGATCGCTTGTCAATTGCTATGCTGGTGTGCTAAGTATGGGATGCCAACAAGAAGATCATTTGCTCGGTCTCGGCTGAGAGCCTTGAGCTTTCATTGGATCTCAACTCAGGTGCATCCAGAAAAGGTGTGACAGCAATCATGTAAAGGCCCCCTTTTGTGAAAGGTGACCTTTAAGGAAGGGAACTGTATGGGGAGATTTTGGCAAACCAGTAAAGTGACTGAAACCACTACTGCTTATTGCTAAAAGCAGCCAAGTCAGCAGGCCATAAAGTGGCCATGCAACAGCCTCAGCTTGACCAAGGCAGGAGGGGAGGGGGTTTTGGGTGCCACAGAAAAGGCAGCTTGACCCTGCATCCTTCTTGATAAGAACTGTGCAGATACATGAATTTTAGGGGCCTCAAGGTTGGAAACTCTGGAAAAAACCCACACTTGGTTAATCAATAATCAGAAGGAAACCTCTTGATTGACTGTTGAAACTGCTTACTTAACAAAGATTCTTTAAGTGACATGTCATTTTATCACTTAATGTACAAATAAGGGGAAAAAGTTTGAGGAAGTGGGATGCTTCGGGACTCGACACTCACTCTGGATGCATCTTTTGTTCTCCACCGGCAGGTGGGCTGCTGCTGTGCCACTCGAGAGCCACACTCAGCTTCGGTAATTATCGAGGGTTGGGGTTTTTTTTTTAAATCATTATTTTTTTCTAGATTTTGAATTTGGATGAAAAATTGTCAATATTTTCCATGAAAATATAGTCCCATTATTCAACTTGTAAAGCTGATTGAAAAACTTCAAAATTCAGAGGAAAAAAATGCATCCATATTTCATTTTTATTGGGGACAAAAGGGATGAGGTTCAAACACACACAGTTCCTTTTTTTTTTAATCAGTTCTGTTGCCAATAGAAAATGTGACACTTTTTCCAGGAACCTACAATATTATTGTTCTTCTACAGCAAAGCCAAATGTATACTATCCTGTGAATTTGGTACAGGTAGGATTCAGCCTCTCTTTCAACCCTCATCTCACCTTCCTTCCCCTCAGCTGAGTCTGTTCAGAAAATGGGGGAAATGATCAGTGGATGGGGCCCATGAAATGTACAGACTCTAGCTCTACTCAATCCCAACTCCAGCAATGCCCCAGAAAACTACATGAAGAGCCCCAGAGATATCTACAGAGTTCAAGAGAGGGAGGGAGTGCAGATGATGAAGATATGGAGTAGATGGCATTCTCCCTTTCTGCCTAGACCTCTGCTCTTTGGGGACCTTCTGACTTATTGATACCAAGGGTGCTTGTGAGAGAAATCAATATTACCAACATGTGAGGAACAAAACCAGTAAAGTGGTAAGTGCTATTTTCTAGCTTCTGGGAGGGCATTTCAAACAATGGAATACACAAATATGCAAGACATTTTTTCAAATGTCAGTTCAAATACAGTTCTCAAAAATCCGTATTCTGGTACTGCTGACAACATATACATTTTGTAGGCATATCAATTAATTTTATTACTGTATCCATTATTCCTCTGTGAATCTACCTGATAAATCACTCTGAAAAAAGATACCAAGTCGTCCTGTTCCAGGAAAAGCCAATTCTCTAAAGTACTGCATGTGGCTGTGAAGCAACTAAATAGCCATTTGAGTGTAAGTGTACTGGAAATAGTTTGAATTATAAAGATAACATTCAGAAATTGAAATTATCTACCTTAACTTCAGAGATGAACATGAAAAAGTAGTGTTAGTGAATATTGATAGTAATGTTACCAAGCACTATGTATTCTAAAGTTTCACATAATCAGCCAGTGACTATTCTTGATTTTACACAATGTTTGCTTCTCCAAAATAAATGTTAAGGGAAAACTGGCTGATTAGTTAAATTGACAATGGATATAGAGGCCTATGTTTTCAGCCCAGGCACCTATATGTTGATGCTTAAGTGCATGTTTAGACACATACATCAACATGACCTGATTTACCAGCACAACTACTGAGCACACACTGTAGTCATTCAGTTTTGTGGAAGCTATGAGTGCTCAGCACCTCTTAAAAAAAAAGTCTTCATGCAGAATTCAAACCAACATTCCTTGATATTCAGTATTGTTAGTGGGGTGGGTGTGCAGCTATGAAACTGTGAAGCATTTATTTTCTGTGCACCTTGAAATTTCTACAAACTGTGTGCACGCAGTAGTTGTTTTCTTCTCAGACTTGCTGCAGAGGAGACACTTACAGACATACCATGTGCTCTCTCATGGAAACTTTACTTTTGTTCTTTCCGTAACCTAAAATAAACAATTTGGCAGTTCCACAATTTCAAGAAGAGTTCTAACAACCCCATGTCTTGTTGACAAGCACAGGCCAAAGTCAAACCCCAGATGAGTTCAAGTTCTTTTGTGGTTCAAACAAAACATTTTTCACAACTGTAGTTACAACAGAGTACGAATATATTAATAAAAATCCACAGAACAATTTTAAATGACCCACATTGCATCCAGACACTTATCACATTCTTCATAGTTCAAAGAATATTAAATTCCTATCCCTCAGCAGCAGAGTGAATAGGTCCAAAAATAGGTATGATGGGGAAAAAAAACAGTGGGTTCAATTTATCTATTGTCTAATTCTACTAAGGTTGATTTCGTTGACAGCAATGCAAACAGGAATTAAGGTGTAAAATCCGTGTAAGGAAGACTAGAATCAGACTTAATGAGATCAATTTAATTACACCAAGGATTAATTTGTCACATCTTTAACAGCAAATGGAAGTTCGATTTTTGTGAATAATGTTAATTAGCATACAACCCCCCCCAGAGATTCACCACCACCACCCACACACTTACCCCCACAGACACATACACTCTCACTTTAGTAGTGCACAGCACCCAGAAAATATCAGATGTAGATACCTGGGGACAGATTGCCCTGGTGTATGTGAATACTTGGACAATGCAGAGCTGGCTGTACTAACTCTATACTAGTACTCGACTCCTTCAGCACAGGAGCTTTGCCAAAGGAAAAGTATAACAAGAGCACTATTGTTCTCCAGCAACCCCGACTATGGAATGACTTATTGCAGGGACGTGACAGATGGCACAACTTTGAGAAGCAACACACTACAAACTCTCATGACCATCTGAGAGAACACTGTGTTAAGTTTTCTGCTGGGAAATTTACCATCTATTATGCAGAAGCCTCAGGAATATTGTAAAATGTCATTTAGGAAAGAGACAGTAAGTGTTTAGACTTCTATGTCACTTTTGAAACAGAGTCAGTGGAGCTACCCCAGCTGAGGGTCTGGCCTCTGGACTCTTTTTGACAAAGAATATATCACATCTCATAAATAAAACTAATAATTTACAATTGGATCTGTATAGTTTGATTGGTTTTGAGAAAGAGGAAAAACATTGTTTCTCTGAAGTGTAAATGGGGTCGTTGCTATGAAAGATTTCAGAATACTGAATCTGGAATTACAGGAAGACACAGTGGACCAAATTTGGCTGTCAGTTATATTGGCATCAATCCAGAACAATTAACTGAAATCCATTGATTTAGTCTGAAATTAAACTAGTGTTAAACGTGTGGGTAGTATCTTTCTTTGCTTAGTTTGTAATTTACAAGATGTTAATGTGTTATAATTAATTTATATGATGTAGAGCCCATGTGATTACTCACATGAGGTGAATAGGATTTGGTTTTTATGAGTGTATAGTTCACAAGTGAGAATATTGATCAGACAAAGAAACATAATTACTTCCTGGTATCCATAGTGCAAGTCAAACTACATTTCCCTTCGGGTAGTGAGGTAAAGACAACCATTAGATCTACCAAGAGATTTTAAAGAATGTGAGAATCTAAATTAAGCTGAAGTTGGATTGATACCACTTTGCATATCCAATAGCCAATACTGTGGTACTTAAATCAGCCATTTTTAAGAGCAGAACTCTGATGTCCATTGAAAAGTCTATATTTTGCCACTAGTAATACTTTTTTATAGCAGTGGCCTTGATCATCCACTCTGTTACCCAATTTTCATGTTGGCATGAGAGTTCAATGGCATAAAAGTGGTTTAACGGAATGAAGAATAAGACCCAAACACTGCAACTTCAGAATAATTACAACTAAACATGAAATCAAATGACTCAAACCTCAAACTGAAAAGACACACACCCCTCATTTATATTATAACAGGCACCAGTGGAGCTGCACAAATGAGTTTTTTCTATTCAAATATGTTTTTAAAATCCTTATCTGAGAACAATTTTTAAAAGCCTATATTGAAGGGCAGTTACAAAGCCAAAGTCAATGTATTCAAAATGTGTTTGATAAAAGGATGAGTAACAGATGAGATATTTTGGCAAAGGATATGCAGGCTTTGTCAGCAAAAGGGGTAGTTAGGGGAAAGACTATGGAACTAAAGATTCATATCTGTGTTTGATGGGAAGGTATACTGTTGTGACTGGGAAAAAGCACTTCAGACAACCGAGCATAGCTTTTGTTTGACTTAATTCTTGCAAGCACTGAGAAAGGTAAAACAGAGTGTTACACTGGTGAAATTTACCGTTGTAAATCAGAAGCCACAGTGTGGTAAAACTCCAGAGACAAAATTCACAGGTTACAGTAATATGATAGAAGCTACAATGGAGTCCAACAGATAGCTTTTGTGATGTCTGGAACCATTTATATTGCCAAGAGGGCTGATGTATCATCAAAGGAACAGAAAAGAATGAGAGGGAGTCTTGTTCTATGGTTAAAGGTGGGAGCTAGGAGCCAGAATAAGCAGCTTAATCTCCCAGCTCTGACACCAATTTCTTGTGAGAGTTGGGTCAGTCACTAAGGTTCACTAAGTCACATACTCTCAAATGTGGCTAAGGGGCAGATTTTTAAAGGTATAAGAAGCCTAAAAATGCAGATAATTGCAAAAACAAGTAGATTCTTCATTCCCAATTATTAGGGGCCTAGGCACTTCTGGAAACCCCAGTAAATACCTATCTATTTCTTTAGGCATGTAAATATCTCTAAAAATCTTGCTCTTAGGCTCCTAATTTCCCATTGACTTTCAATGAGACTTAGGCTTCCAAGTGCCTAACTCACTTTTGAAATGGGATGGAGGCACCTAAGGTGAAATTTTGAAAATTTTCACCTAAGGATGAAATTTTCAAACATGGTCACTACTTTTGATTGCCTCAGTTTCAGCTGAAGAGAATGGGATCTGTGGGTCCTCAGCACCTCTAAAAATCAAGCCATCCATTTCTGAAGGATGGTGCCCAAAAACAGAGGTATCCAAAATTAGAAGAGGCTTAAAAATAAAATAAAATAAATAAAATAAAGGCTTTAGCCTCTCTCAGCTTCTGTTTCTCCACCTGTAGAACAGGTTTAACATCATTTAAATACCTCACAAGGGTGCTGGAAGCTGTTTGTAAAAGAGCATGAGGTGCTTAAATGAAAAATCTCTCAGCATTTGAATTTTATTTATTACTATTATAATAATTTCAAGCAGCTCTTTGTTGAAGAAGCAAAGTAATTTTAGAAGTGTGGTACTAACTTTTTTTCATAAAATATTCACAAAATTAATTTTGGTATGGAAGCTTCTAACTTGGGTCTGGTCTACATCTAAAATATAGATCATCCCAGTTATATTGCTTACGGCTGTGAAAAATTTTGCACCCTGTGCAACGCAGTTAGGTCAACCTAACCCTCACTATAGACGCAGCTAGTTGATGGAAGAATTATTCCACTGAACTATCCACCACCTCTCAATGAGGTGGATTAACTACATTGAGAAAAAAACCCTTCCACCAATGTTGGAAGCATCTACACAATGGCGCTATGGTGTCACAGCTGGAGTGCTGTAGCTCGGCCATGGTAGTGTAACATAACTTAAGTGTGCTAATTTTGGACATGCATTTACCTGAACAATTTAACTACACATGCAATTTTATTTTTTTCTTGTTAGTACAAATGTTCCCATTATATCCTATTCCCGCTACATTCATGCAACAATGTGGACTTGATTCAATGGCTGATTTTAACTCTATCATTATTTCTGTCCACTTAATAAAAATCTCATTAACTGATATTGTAGATATATATAAAAAAGCAGGATTTGGTTAATAATTTATCAATAAATATAATAAGGGAGTTTTCTGGGAAACACTTTCTTCTCCAGTCTGAATGGAGGGTGATGGTGTTGTTTCTCTCTCTTCTCCACTGCTCAAAAACAAAACAAAACACACACAACCACACCAGTTACCAGAACAATGAATATCAGGTGTTGGAAGTCTAGGTCGTGGTGGTGGTGGTCTATAAACAGGGGAACTGGGAGAGAGACAAAGATTGGGAAGGAGGAAGGAAGGCGATAGACCAAGGTCAGAGGAGACAAGTTGTGAAGGAAGGCTCTTTCAGAAACCCAACCATGCTCTGCAGCAGAAGGATTTGGATGGTCCACAAAATTCACACTCCAGCCCAAAGAACACTCTGGAGTGATGTAGAAACTGAGACAGGGAAGTGCAGATAGGCTTTATTGCCTTGTATGGATCTGTACATTTCTCATGCTGTTCAAGAGTATTAACATGTTAGAATCTGTGCAAAATGTCTTTATTTTATATGCTACACTTAACACGTGCCTCCTGAGTGACTGAAACTGTAACCCAGAAGGCTCACACCTTCAGTGGAATTTTAGGAGAGTGTGTGTTTAAACTAGAAGGGGAACCTGATAGGTCAGCACTGAGCCCAGGGGGAGGCAGCTGGTCACCAGTTTCCAGATCTCAGGATGGGGTTCTAGGCAGAGGGTCTGCACCCTGAGAATGTGTCTCGGGGTCAGGACCCTAAGACTGACACAGTGGCTGGACTCCAGACTCCGGAGACTTAAAACATGTGGGAAACTAGCATCTGGGTTCCTTCCCAGCCATCTAATGAGTGGCTGAGAGTGGGAGCTCAACTGGGATCTATGACAATACAAAAAACAAACAAGTCAAGTCATAAAAATGTGAGACCTGGTTCTGAGATTAGTTACATCAGTGTAAATCAGGAGTCATTCGAATTAGCAGATGGAAAAAAAAAAACCAAAATATCTCAGCAACTCAAGTAGAGAATGATGAAGCACTTACAACAGCACAATTAGGTTTTGCGTCTTTGGAATTTTTTTAAATGCCATTTCAGACCGGGTATGAACACATATAGTTTCAGCCAATATTAATGTCAAGACAATTTAGCACATATTCAATTAAGTCAATGGAGCTACCCCGGGTAAGTTCCAGTGTTAAGTAAGATCAGGTCAGAATCAGGCTAAGGTTATGTGGGAAAACATCTATATTGTTTGGGGTGGAGGGGGATATATAAGACTGGATCTCTCATTCCTTACACATCCAAAATTCCTACTCAAGTTAGTGGAGTTTTAAATGGTTACGTCAAACAAAAGAGAGTTTGGACAAAGTTAGTATATCCCTCTACAATTCAGAGATACTATCAATGTGTTTATAAACTCTAGGATGGAGGAACAAGCTGTCTTGTCTATCCTAGCCTAGTTATTTGAAAATCCACAAGGAGTGGTTCTGGGGTAGCCAGCCAGGGGGACTGCAGCCTCATATTCACCTCCATACGAGGTGATGCTGGCTGGAGTGGAGGCATGGCTATGGTTACCCAATGGTTGATCAGATTCAGCATATCTAAGCAACTTCTACTGAAAACCCTCCTATGGAGAACCCAGCAGGATGTAAAGCTGCTCGATTCCAGTTGAAATCTAAAAGGAATGATAAATAGCAATACTGTCACCTACACTTCCCTCTGGTGAATCCCAGCAGGGCTGAAGCACATCACTCCAATATAGGGAGATGTAATTTGCATCTCTCTATGCCAGCAAGTGTGGGTATGACACCAGATCTTACATCTAAAATGTTCCCCCCATCCCCTTCTAATTTGTATTTTTAGTATATGTGAAGTGCTTAGGAACAGATGAGAACAAACCAACTGGTGATAACAGACAGAGTAAATTATCTTAAAATAAAAAAGAAATGCCCCAGATACTCCAGATTCATTCTTCAAGTTAATTGATTCAGAAGACTGAGCATTTTTAACAATTGACATCTGTGAAAAAAGGGCACCCCAACAGAATATGTAATTGTAATTGTAGTACACAATCTCAAGCAGGTGAAAAGGTCATAAAGAATGTAGGATTTCACACTTAGCAATACCAAGATAGGTTTTTCTACATGAATAGCCCAAGGGATGTCTCTCATATACATTTGATTGTTTTATTTCATACATAAGAACTGCCATGCTTTGTCAGCAGTTTACTGTTCATACACTGTAGCTAATAACAGGAGACATTTATTTCGGCATATAACCATGGCTAGGATTTATTTTTGCCACTCTTAAAATATGTAACAAACACCACTTTACACGTACAACACAACAGCTTTTACTAGAGGCTCTTACATGACAATACTATTAATTTAGGGGGTCTGAAGTTACAGTTAAAGACATAATAAATTGCTTTGACATAGATATTGGTTATATTTTCTATAACAGCTGCTGGAAACATTTAATTTTTTTTCTTACAGACCTGAATCATAATTGTGTTGTTGGAAACACTTCACTGTTTTCTCCAGATGCTGAGCTTTTTTAAGAATATTTTTTTCCAGCCTTAGAAAGTCTTAGAAATAAGTATAACATTTCAGTATATGAATACATTGATATAAATAGTATACATTATTGTACTTCCTGCTTTACAAGCTCAATAATGTCTAAATCAGTATTATCTGCAGAAATTTTGTCCTGTGACGTAATTAGGAGGAGTCCAATTGTTTATTTTTTTTTTTTTTTTAAGTTTAAGTAAGCCTCTCGTATCTACTACATACACATACCTGTCCATTCTTGGAATATAGGAGAATATAGGCCTTGCCATACTGATCAAACTGAGGTTCATGAAGTCCAGTGTCTTGTCTTCAATGTGGCCAGCACCAGATACAGTCAAGAAAAGGTATAAGAACCCTGCAGAACATGGAATAATCTGCCCCCCTCCCACCCCCCGCACATTAGGTCTGATTCGGAACTCTAAGATTCAGATATAGGCATAAGCCCTGAAGCAGGAGGTGTAATATCCCTTCCATATTTTGTCATCATTAATCATGATACTTTTTCCTAATATTCACATAAATATCCACTCTCTTTTTTTAATCTTGCTATGTTTTTGGCCTCTACAACTTCCTGTGACAATAAATTCCACAGTCTAATTACATGTGTGAAAAAATATTTTGTTTTATTGAGCTTGAATTTGCCACCTCTTAATTTAATTGAATGTTGCCTTGTTCTTTTGTAATGAGACATGGTGAACTGAAATTCCCAATCTACTTTCTCCATCCATTGATTATTTTCTAGGTTTTCTTCATTTCCCCTCTTGTCTCTTTTCTAAGGTAAACAATCCCAATCTTCTCTGTCTTTATAGGAGAGGTTTTTCAGCCCTTGATCATTCTCATTCCTCTTCTATGGATTCCCTCTAGTTCTTCAATATCCTCTTTGAGTTGTGGTGACTAGTACTGCACACAGTATTGCAGGCAGAGATGACCCGTACCTGCCGATAGTAGGTGGGAGGGGGGCTGCAGCAGCTAAGAGAAAAAAAGGGCTAAGAGAATAAAAACCTAAGGTCTAATGACTAAACCTCTTAAATAGTTCGAGGAAACTCAGAGTTGCTGGAGCCTTTCACAAGAATGTACTTCTGGTTCATCTCAAGAAAGTTCTTTTTCCCCTTGTCTATTAAAGAATGAATTAATTAAAAATTAAATTATGATCAGACACTGACGTTATAAGAAGTGAGAGACAGCAGTAAAATGGGGAATTTGATGGAATCTATTATAATGATTAAAATGTGTATAAAAGGGAAGTTAACTATCAGTGATACAATTTTGGGCAAAATACTGTAAACTTTAATGACAGGGCTTACCTTATGGACAAGCTCGTTAGGAAAGGAAATAATTGTGTTCATACTGAATTATTTTAGTTTAAGTAATAAAGTGAAGGAGTAAAGGTAATGTTTGCAATTAAGCATGTTTATGTCAAATACACCTGTGCTGAAAGAGGCAGTAAATACAAGGATCTGAAGCCAAACAGTGTGATTATAAGGACACTTGACCACAGAGTGGAATAATCAGAAATGTAACTGATTAATAAGTCATATAATCATTTCACGCCACTGTTGTTACAATAAGGAGAAAAGAAATGGAAAAATATATTAAGCTGCTCTGGCCTGCTGAAGAACAAACAAACAGTAACTCTTCATTGTATAAGGGAATGTAAAAATAAGTTTAAAGAGAATCAAAGAGTACGAAGACACTTAGTATAAATTATATGAACTTTACACTTGAGCTTTTAGCAACTAGCAGCATGTTGATGGAGAAATTGCTACCCGAGCAAGTATAACTGCAAGCTGGCCAAGGGATGCACAGCAAAGAACATAAGAATGGCCATACTGGGTCAGACCAAATGTCCATCCATCCCAGTATCCTGTCTACTGACAGTGACCAATGCCAGGTGTCCCAGAGGGAGCGAACCTAACAGATAATGATCAAATGATCTCTCTCTTGCCATCAATCTCCACCATCTGACAAACAGAGGCTAGGGACACCATTCCTTAATTTACGTAAGAGCCGTCGGTGAGGGACCTCGTCAAAGGCTTTCTGGAAATCTAAATACACTATGTCCACTGGATCCCCCTTGTCCACATGTTTGTTGACCCCTTCAAAGAACTCTAATAGATCAGTAAGACATGATTTTCCTTTACTGAAACCATGTTGACTTTTGCTCAATAATTTATGTTCTTCAATGTGTCTGACAATTTGCCCAGTACTGATGTTAGACTTACCGGTCTGTAATTACCGGGATCACCTCTAGAGCCCTTTTTAAATATTGGCATTACATTAGCTATCTTCCAGTCATTGGGTACAGAAGCTGATTTAAAGGACAGGTTACAAACCATAGTTAATAGTTCCGCAATTTCACATTTGAGTTCTTTCAGAACTCTTGGGTGAATGCCATCTGGTCCTGGTGACTTGTTACTGTTAAGTTTATCAATTAATTCCAAAACCTCCTCTAGTGACACTTCAATCTGTGACAATTCCTCAGATTTCTCACCTACAAAGGATGGCTCAGGTTTGGGAATCTCCCTAACATCCTCAGCCGTGAAGACTGAAGGAAAGAATTCATTTAGTTTCTCCGCAATGACTTTATCGTCTTTAAATGCTCCTTTTGTATCTCGATCATCCAGAGGCCCCACTGGCTGTTTAGCAGGCCTCCTGCTTCTGATGTACTTAAAAAACATTTTGTTATTATCTTTTGAGTTTTTGTCTAGCTGTTCTTCAAACTCCTTTTTGGCTTTTCTTATTATATTTTTACACTTAATTTGGCAATGTTTATGCTCCTTTCTATAAATCAGCTGGATGGGAGAAGATTGAGATCCTGGGCTGGCCACCTGGGAGTCCTCCTGGTGACATCAGGTACCTCTCTCAGATAGGCAGCTTTATCTGTCTCTTTCCATTTTTCAGCAGTTTGGGTTGCCCACTAGTACACTGGGAAAAGACTATAGTCATGTCTGTCCTTCGTTTCACCTGTGTTTACAATGTCAGCTCTTGCTGTGAACAATAATTGGGCTAAAAACTGATGGCTGAGCCAAACACTTGCTGCAGAGGAGACACTTACAGACATACCATGTGCTCTCTCATGGAAACTTTACTTTTGTTCTTTCCGTAACCTAAAATAAACAATTTGGCAGTTCCACAATTTCAAGAAGAGTTCTAACAACCCCATGTCTTGTTGACAAGCACAGGCCAAAGTCAAACCCCAGATGAGTTCAAGTTCTTTTGTGGTTCAAACAAAACATTTTTCACAACTGTAGTTACAACAGAGTACAAATATATTAATAAAAATCCACAGAACAATTTTAAAATTTTAAATTTCAAGCTTCCTGAAACTGGATACCTTGGTAAGAAAGTGTATGTGTTTGTGTATCTGCTTTAAAGACTGTCACAGAGCCACAGAGAGTCCTTGTTTGTAACAGGTTCCAATCAAGATTATTGTAAAGTCTCTTTGAAACTGAACAAGTTGTTGTTGAAGTTTGTAGAGCCACTGTACACGTTTCCTATAATTAATGGTTTAATACTGCCTTTTAAGTTCTAGGTGCATACAGAAATAAAATGAGACCAAATACACAAGCTTCTTGAACTGCACTCAATCTATATAATCTGTCATAAATGTAGGCGTTTATGTTAGATAGTTAGGAGCATTACTCAGATCCTGGGGATAATATAATTTGTTGGGAGGCAGATTAAAAATGTTGTCTACTTTAGATCCATTAGCAAGGAGACCTTGGTGAACTGGCATGCAAGTAATTGACCAAGTTGTCTTGTGATTTATCTTTGGATTGTTTTTCCCCTATGTCAGCAACGCTGAAGTTACTAATCAGTCAAAAATCTAAACAAAGACACCTTCCCACACGGTGATTGAGTATGAATGTTATTTTCTATCGTGGCTGTGTGAATTGTTCTGAAAAACTTAAATGGTTATATCGACCAATTTTCTAGTTTGTGTTTTCCAAATCATAGATCAACACTATTTTTATCTTCTTAGATCGTACACTATCAGTTGCTGTTATTAAACTCTACAAAACTAAATTAAACTTTTGTATCCTTTTATTTAATTAAAGGATCAAAATTAAAAGGGTCCTATAGTGGCAAGCACTCACCTCACACAAGCGGCCCATCATCAAGTGTGTGTAGCCCTCCTTGGGCTTCAGTCCTTAATTAGTCCTGTAGTCTAACAGTGGTCTCAGCCCCGGTATTGAGCCATACTCCAGGGCTTCCCCTGGAGGCAATGTCCTCACCCACTCTGGATGTTTCAGGCTCCAGCTCTCCTGCTGGGCCAATAAAAGAGCTCAGTTCCCCTTCTAGGGTGCCTCAAAGTCCAGGGCACTTCCCCTAGTGGCTAAGGAGGGTGGGGGCAGACCCAGGCCCACCCACTATTTCAGGTCCCAGCCCAGGAACCATGCAGACAGCAGCCATCTGCCATGTCCCTGGGCAACTTCCCCATCATTCCACACCTTCTTCACTCTTACCTCAGGGCCTTGTCCTGATGGAGTCCCAGCAACCAGCACAAAGCTCTTTCTCACTCCGCCTGGCTTCTGCCACCATTGCTCTGTCCAAGGTCCTGTAGCTCCCTCAGCCAGCCACACACCCTCCACCTACAGCAAGTAACTGATCTCACTCTAGCCCTGCAGCTCTTCTTATACTAGCCTGCTGGGCCCTGATTGGCTGCTCCCTGCAGCCCCTTTATGATTGACTGTGAGGGACACTCTAGGCAGCTTGAAGGACCCTCTCCACTGTCCTTTTCTGGAGTAGGGTGTGGCAGGGCCATGAGGACTCCAGCAAGGGCCTCAGAGGGTCTGGTATACCACGTCACAGGCTCTTAGAAAAGTGGTATGGATAATCAGTTAAGCAGTTGCTTAACTAAGGTTTGTTTTATACCCTTTCTTTCTTACATTCATCACAACTGAAAAAAATAAAATGTTGGAAGTTTTTGTTTTCTGCTTTTCCCCACTCCTTCTTTCTTTTCCCCCACTGCATGCAGCAGAATGAATGATATCCAATGCATGTATGTGTTCTCTCTTTCTTTTCTTTTAATCTCAGCTTTTCAGGGGTAGGGGAGTCCCCCTTTTTTCTTTTCATTTTCCTCAAGGGAAAAAAAAATCCAACTGGCTCTAGTAAGAGTTATTATTCCCATTTACAGGTGGAGCAACAAGCTGAAAAGTGAAATGACTTACCCAAAACCGCATTGAGTCAATGGGAGAGCCAGGGTTAGAACTGACTCCTAAACTTGTGCTCATTCCTCCAATGCACACAGTCTTCCAGCCTTAACATTACCAGAGAACCAGATTACAGAATCTGCGTTACCTCTCATTAGATTAATTCCATGGAGTTGCTCCTGATATCCACTGGTTTAAGTGAGACGAAATTTGGGTGCTTTGTATCAGTGGGTCTGCAATAAAAAAATGTGAATCTGATTTTTTAAAATCAGCTGTAGTTGTGATAGTATGGTAATGTTTAGTCAAAATAAATGGGGGAAAAGAATAGGATAATTGTTTATTACTAGACGTGTTCAATTACACTGAATTGTTATGTGTAACATAGTTTTATATCTAATCATGTTGTAAGACAAAGCAACATTGAGGTAATGAAAGAAGAACATTCAATATACAGATTGGATGTGATTTATCATCAACATAGAAAGCAATCATCTAGTACACATTTCCTAGGGGGATATTTTTGTTTTGTTTTTATACTAGTTTGTGTATTTGCTGCAAGCAGACTATAAAAATTATTTGTGAGTACTTTAGGGATTGAAATATACTCCTCTCTCTTTTGTTTAATGAGCTCTTATTTAACTTACTTTTGATAATATAACTGAGACAGTATATAGTCATCACCCTACACTGTCATAGTTCCAGTTTGTCAAATATTTGGTATAAATAACCATATTTATAGGTTTGGATCTTCACCTCAACTGTGATTTAAACCAGTGCTTCTCAAAGTCGGGCCGCCGCTTGTTCAGGGAAAGCCCCTGGCGGTCCGGGCCGGTTTGTTTACCTGCCACGTCCGCAGGTTCGGCCGATCACAGCTCCCACTGGTTGCGGTTCACCGCTCCAGGCCAATGGGGGCTGCGGGAAGTGGCACGAGCTGAGGGATGTGCTGGCCTCCGCTTCCCGCAGCCCCCATTGGCCTGGAGCGGCAAACCGCGGCCAATGGGAGCTGCGATCGGCCGAACCTGCAGACGTGGCAGGTAAATAAACCAGCCTGGAGTGCCAGGGGCTTTCCCTGAACAAGCGGCGAACCAGCTTTGAGAAGCACGGATTTAAACTATTCAGTGCTATAAACAGATTGAATTCTCTGATATAGGGAAGCTATGTAGCATTGAACTGAAGAGCTGAGACAAAACCATCAATGGCTTAACCCCCATCTTCCCCACAAAAAAACCCTCCTTTTATACTATAGGAGATTTTACATTAATCTAGTAAATCATCATCAATGTAATTCTTTGGACATAGTACATGTCATATTTCACAAGTTTTACTTATTCATTTTAATAGCTGCATCTTTAAATCCTGACTGTGGTTCAAGTAGCTGGTATCTATCCCCAGCTATGCCACTGGCCTGTTCGGTGACCTTGAACAAATCATTTCACCTCCCTGTCCCTTAGCTAAAATGACATTTGTAAAATGGGGCACATGATACTTGCATTCTGTAAATGCCTCTGCAATCTACAAATGAGAAGTGCTATAAAAGAGCTAGGAACTATTATACTATTAAAAGATATGGGGATGTACACTGCAGATCTACAAAATTCTGTCTGACACTTCCACTGATTTCACAGAGCAAGTTTGCTCAGGGCTTGTCTACACTTACAGCACTAAAATGACACAGCTTCCTGCTGTAGCACTTAGTGAAGGTGCTACCTACACCAGAGGGAGAGCTCCTCCCATCGAGGTAGGTACTCCACCTCCCTGAGAGTCAGTAGCTATGTCAATCGGAGAAGACCACCCATCAACATAGTGCTGTCCACATCCCTGAGTGACGCAGTCATACTGACAGAAATTTGTAGTGTAGACCAAGCCTCAGTGTGGGTCAAAGAAGATAATTCTGAATAGAGTGCATTACAGAGTGAACGGGACAGTTCCTCACCTGGTATATACTGGTGTAACTCCATTGATGTCAAGGCAGCTATGCTGATATATACCAAATGAAAATCGGCTCCCATTTCAGGAGTGCTCATAGAATGCACTCACATTTTCCTCCTTAGTGCATCCTTAGCGGCTAGGACTGCCCAGAACCCAGTCCTGGTTACAAAACAATTAAAGAAATCATACAATAATCTGCTTACACCCTTTGTAGCTGGCTTTGCATGTGCAAAACTACTTTGTGGGAATGTGATGAAAAAATAATTTTAAAATTGTCTCCATATTATATTACACTAGTTAATTTTTTTCTCGCAGCAGTATCTCAACCAAAGTCTAACTCAAATGGTCTGGCAAATAAAAGTTTTAAACTGTCCTAAAAATTCTCTAACCCTACCAGCTTAGCTGGTTCTAACTCCAGAAACTGTGCATCCTCTGCCTAAAAGATATAAAGGGCCAGTGACTTGATCTCATTCTCCGGCTTCATTTACACCTCTACCTCGATATAACACTGTCCTCGGGAGCCAAAAAAAAATCGTACCGCGTTATAGGTGAAACCGCGTTATATCGAACTTGCTTTGATCCACCGGAGTGCGCAGCCTCCCCCCGGAGCACTGCTTTACCGCGTTATATCTGAATTCGTGTTACATCGGGTCGCGTTATATAGGGGTAGAGGTGTATTTGTTACACTCATCCAGCCACAAAACAGAAACAACACCAAATGACTAAAGTAACCTATCACACATTGGTTATAATAAGGGCTGTAAAAAAAAACAAAAAACAAAGAAACATCTCCTCCCCATCAGAAAATGTATTTTAATCTAAATCAAAGTTTTCCACAGGTTTTCCAATTTTGGCAGAATTTTCCATTGGGAAAAATCAAACCAAAATGCTTTGACATTTTCCAATTAAAATTAGTTGGAACTTTTCATTCAGCAAAAGATTTTGATAGTTTGACTTTTCATCCTGAACCAGGATGAAAACAATAGTCAAAATTGTAATGATATATTTAGGAAAGATTGTGATTTGGAGATGCTCCCTCATGAGGGCCTGTGTTGTGAGTGTGGGAATATGGAGATGTGCCCTGGAGACACAGGTTGGCAACACCACAAGACTGTGTAAAGCAGTCCACCAGAGATACTCCAGGTTTTTTTTGTTTGTTTGTTTTTAATTTTATTCCTTTCTTATTCACTGATCTGTTATTTAATGAATCTCCAGAGCATTACAAAAATATTGTAATTTCCTGCGGGATGGATATTCCATTTTTTGAGCATCTCCAACTATAATGGATGGTGACCTCATGGAGCAAACATAGTTCAGGAACATTCCACAGGCTAAAATATGTTTGCATAAAGCGGCTAAACAAATATGCAATTTCCATTCCTAAAAATCAAAGTCTGAAAACTTATAAAAGGATGAAAATAATCAAATAACTGACAATCAATAGCTCTGCTAGCTCCACTCATTACAATTGTGCTTTTTTGGCCCAATCCCAGCATGTTAATTTCCACATTAGCCTTTGCAAGACAATAAGTGATAGTTTGCTTCATCTAGCTGGTTTGATAGCCATCTAGAAATTCCATAACACTTTCATCAGCGGAATTTAATTTATAATCTTTGTTTTGCAAGAACACACCCATTCTATGTTAGCATAATTTGTGATGGGATTTCATTAATACATTCTTTTAAAAAATATGTCTTCTTTGAAAGATGACTTGATAAAATCAGCTATTTAGTTTAAAGTTACAATGCTTAACACAGCTTGTTGCTTTTTTCATTTCTTTCTTAGGCCTGGTCTACACTACCCCCCAAATTCGAACTAAGGTACGCAACTTCAGCTACGTGAATAACGTAGCTGAAGTCGACATACCTTAGTTCGAACTTACCGCGGTTCAGACGCGGTCCACACGCGGCAGGCAGGCTCCCCGTCGACTCCGCGGTACTCCTCTCGCCAAGCTGGAGTACCGCAGTCGACGGCGAGCGCTTCCGGGATTGATTTATCGCGTCCAGACCAGACGCGATAAATCGAACCCAGAACTTCGATTCCCAGCCGCCGAACTAGCGGCTGGGTGTAGACCTGGCCTTAATCCCAATAAGAAGGGATTTAATTTTAATTCTTTTGTGTAACCCTTAGATTATGATTTAAAATTTTTCAGGGAGACTAAGGTAAACTCAACAGAGATTTATTTTGTATTCCATCTACTTTTACCCAGATTATTTTAAAATTAATTTTCACTAATGCCCTACAATGAACGTTTATATTTCAGACATCTGTCTTCATTTTAATGACCAGCTGTTAAAATGCCTAATGGATTTTACGACAAATTAGTTCCCTAAAAATTGTGTTAATTTAAAAATTAATTTGAAAACATAAGACAAAAGAATATTAGAAATCATATTATAGGGATACCCTTTTCTGCTATTTTTACTAAAGAAAAACTGGGGTGACTGGATAGGTTAGGGGATTGGTAATGGGATATACAGCCACTACACTCCAAGACTCCGAACCTACAAAGTGCTTTATGCAATTGGACTCATGCACTCACCTAGAATGCCACTGATATCCATGAGGATCTGCCCATGCTGAGCAACTCAAATATGAATTCAAATCTATCCCATGCTAGTAGCAGTTAAAAATCATTGCCATCCAATCACTGATTAACAGGTGTTCTCGGGCCAGTTCCTAGTGAATAGCTGTCTATAATCCCAAAAAGCCACCATCAAAGGTAAAATAAATTGGCATCCTTGCTGGCATCCTCAGCAGAGGGAAAAAAGACTAAATAGGCTATTGAGACTGAATTACCCTTGCCATATATGGTAATCCACACAAGTGAGGTTGGGGGCACCCCAGCAGCATGTGCGAAAAGCTTGCATGTCTGCTATCCATGTTGTGTCTGGCTATAAAAAAGGAGGAATCTAATGCCCAAGCTTTAGATTCTATCTGACACCTTTTACATACACTAAATTTACTTCCTACCTACTAGCCAGTAGCCACTACATAATACCATGCCTGGAAATGAAATGATAGATTCCATGAGCCTAGATCTGTATAGGTGCAAAGCAATGCATACAACTGTACCTCTGTGCCTGCCTCAATGTCCACTGCTTCACCATTGTGCTATGATAGTCCAAAAATACAGCCTATCAGATGACCCTTATCCTGCAAGGAGGCCACTGTGGGCAGACGCCTGCATCAACATCAATTGACTTCAGTGGTACCCTCCAGGAGTGCAGGAATCTGCCCAAAACAGAGATCTAGATCACTTACCCTCTACAGAGACAGAGAAATTGCACCAATTTAGTCAAATCAGCTTCTAAATGGATTTTGTTAAATTGGTGCAATCCCTTGTGTGGACACTCTTCAATGGGCAAAAGAGTGACTAATATAGATTAGATCACTTGAGTTTGATTTAGAATTCAATTGGCACAATTTCTTTGTGTAGACAGGTCTTAAAGCCTGCCTGTCTTTTTTTTAATTGAAATTTCATCCTGCTGGACCAGTGGGCTTTTAAGTGATAAGGACACTATCTGTTAAAAGCACAGTGCTTCTGGTAATGGTTGTGGAGTGCTTGTGAATCAGCAGCCGTAACAATGGACAGGCGCTTTCAGCAAACTCAGATAAATAGACCTCATTTCTGGATCTGTACTACAAGGGATACTTAAAAAAAATATACCAAAATTTAAATAAACAAGGGTGGCAACATAAAGTGTGGTTCTGTTCTGGAAAGTGAGTGCAAAAATGGAATTTAGGGGCTTCCACATATATTGTCCTTCAGTGAATTAAATATGCTCAGTTTGCAAAGTAAAAATCAAAGAAACTAAGTGCAACCCTAATTGCAAGCTCAACCTGAATTTGAAAATCAAGCTGGGTTCTTTCCTTCCTTGCCTCATCACTAGTAATAAAGGTTCTGCAGCCCTAATTATGGCTTCAGTTTCATCGATGTGACCTCATGGTTTTGAGCATGTGTTGACTGGTATAAACAAGTGACTATGTTCATTGGAGAACTTGAAACCATTTGGGGGCTGAAGGAAGGGTGTTCTCAGCAGAAGGTCCTAGACTGTGAGATTCCCAGCTACCAGAGATCTTGAGTCCTGACAGCTTTTGTGATCTATGAATTAGTGGAAGCTCCTCAGTGCAGTTAAAGTGGAGTTGTTATCCACAACAAAGTTTGTCCATTCAATATATAAACGAGCCATTTGCCTCAGCTATGGAGCAAATCCTTTCTGCATCTGCAATTAATAAGGATAATGAGCGCACAGGATAAATTAACTCTTTAATATAAAAAAGATAACATCTTTGTACTCAAAGAGAAAGGATATAGGTTTCCAACAAAAGAAAAAAGTGCTCTCAAATTATCACATTTCAACCTTTAGAGTCCATTGTGGGGCAACAAAAAAGACATATTGTCCCAAAAGAATAAAACATATGCACAATCAAACAAAAACTGTTCTTCCTCAATCCCCATGACTATCCATAGCAACACAGGTTTCACTAAGCATCTCAAGTCAGGAGAGACCTGAGTCATCTATGGCATCAACAATAGCAGAACCAGGAAATCACAAGGGACAGGGTGGGCGGGGTGGAGGGAGAAGGAAAAAACAAACCATATTCTAAAATCCCATTTCCCCAGAGCCAGTGTCAACTGAGACATTCACTTCACAGTTCACACATAGCCCAGGAGGGTCCCCCACAATTAACAGTTTCTCCCTGTCTCCAACCAGCATGGAATCACGGTCCCATTCAACTGAGCATCTGGCTTTCCAGAGCGCACACACTACAGAATGAGTCTTCCAAGCCCTCTCCTGTACAGCTCAGCTGAGAGGCAGGGGGTGTTATACAGTGGAATTGCATCTGTCTTTAAAGTACCAGGCCTATATGGAATATTGGTTAATAATGATATTATTGCAACTTTTCTCTGTGAGCAAGCCTTTTCTTAAGATGTGAGCTTTCAGTACAATGTTTGCTTCTATAGTTATGTGTTTTGGGGAAATAAAGCCCCTAGATTTGACCCTTACATAAATGGCTTTCATATTGCCAATAGAACTGCATAACTCACAGTACTGTAGCCATCCTTTAATTCCCTCCCACCAGCAACCTGTTCCTTCCCCCCCTTTATAAAAGGGAATTATTTATACATAAATTTGTATGCACAAACACCACAGTTGTGCCCATATACAGATAGATGGACATATGCATGTGTTTTCAACTGGAACGCCCGGTCGAAAAGAGACCCTGGCAGCTCTGGTCAGAACAGCTGACCAGGCCACTAAAATTCCAGTTGGCCACAGAGGGGTAGGCATGCTCCATGCCCAGCTCCACACGGCTCCTGGGAAGCAGCAGGCATGTCCCTCCAGCTTCTAGGCGGAGAGGCGGCCGGGGGGGGGGGAGGGCTCAGCGCGCTGCCTCCACCCGCAGGCGCTGCCCCAAGCGCCAGCTCCGCAGCTCCCATTGTCCCCTCCCACACTCCGTACCCCTTGGCCTCAGCCCGGAGCCACCTCCTTCACCCCAAACCCCTCATCCCTGACCCCACCCCAGAGCCCGCACCCCCAGCCCGGAGCCCTCACCCCCTTGCACACCAACCCTCTGCCCCAGCCCTGAGTCCCTTCCTGCACTCTGAACCCCTCGGCCCCAGCCTGGAGCCTCCTCCTGCACCCCCAGTCAGAGCCCTCACACCCTCCAGCACCCCAACCCCCTGCCCCACCCCAGTGAAAATGAGTGAGTGAGTGAGGGTGGGAGAAAGCGGCCTCAGAGACGGGGCAGGGCAGGGGCAGGGTCTCAGGGCAGGGGGTGGGGCAAGGGTGTTCAGTTTTCTGTAATTAGAAAGTTGGCAACCCTAACATGTGTCCAAATGAAGATATGCATAACTTTTGAAAATCATAATTGAAAATTTGTCCCAAAGCATAAAACCAATGGCTGCTTTGATAATTTTATGTTGAAAGCCCACGGAGCAGCGAAAGGGTAAACTCAAAGCAAAAGGGCATTGGGTTTCTTCCACAGGATTCTCTGGGTCATCTTGCAGGACACTTGTTCTTTTTCTGCTGCATTACTGATTGTCTGTACACATAGGAATCTTTATACCAAACAACTACTCTACATTACTCCACACTTCAGTATTTCATTTCCTTGTGAATAATATTTCCTGTCCTTTCAGTTAATTCCTTTCCAATTTAGGGCTAGCGTACACTGGCAATGCTAAAGCGCTGCTGCGGCAGCGCTTTAATGTGCCTTGTGCGGTTGCGGTGCAGCGCTGGGAGACAGCTCTCCCAGCACTCTAAAAAAACCACCTCCATGAGGGGCATAGCTCCCAGCGCTGGTGCACTGTCTACACTGGCGCTTAACAGTGCTGAAACTTGCTGCACTCAGAGGGGAGTTTTTTCACACCCCTGAGTGAGAAAGTTGCAGCGCTGTAAATTGCCAGTGTAGACGAGACCTTATGTTAAAGTTTGTGTTACATAATAAATAATAAATAAATAATAATTAATAGTAAAAGAACTCTGAAAGCTAAACTCTCACAATGAAAATTCCTCATATGTAAAGTGATTTTAAGAAACTGAAAAAAATATTAGGTACAATTTCTTGTTTATTTTTTTCACCAAAATGCTTTCAAAATGAAGCAACCCAGCTGTTTTACACACCAGTATTCATCACCTAACCTGTTAACTGTAACTGACTCTCTACTTTAAAGTCCTCTTGAATAAGAATGCAAGCTGGCACCAGAATGTGTGGCAATGCATTTAATGAGGGAGAGGCTAAGCAGAAAGCACAGAGGACTTTCTTGAAACCCAGGAATTACTTCAAATTCAGGAGCCAGCATCTCTCCTTCATTTCAAATCGAAAGAACTTGTTAGAGCGAGTCTAGTTTCTTTGGCTTTGGTTTCAGTGTGTTATTGCCAAATTTCTAACTAGACTAAAGGAAATAACCCCCTCTACCTAGCCTTGGACCCTTTGTTTACATTCCCAGGAGCCTTGTTTCATTCCTCCAATGGAATTTAAAACATGGCTACTCCGCAGGGTATGCATAAACCAAGGTGCCTTCTGAATACATGCAGAGATAGTAACAATAGCAGTTGCCATGGAAGCAGAACAGGATGCTTAGGAACGCAGAAAAAGGAATGAAAAGAGAGATAACGAAACCAGTAGAGATTTGTTTAAGAGCATATTGGTGATAGGTGAAATGTTAGCTCTCCCTAAATATATTGTGGTAAATCAAATTTACACAGCTGAGGATACAAAAGTTCATGTTTCACTGAGCTCAGTTTATTTACACCTAGGAAAACTTATGGTCACCAGGAGGCTCATTAACATCGATTTTCATAGCTCCCACTTGGAATTAATATGTGTCCTTGATACATGAATATATCCAGGCTAGATATAAATGGAATGATTCCATGTATATTCAGCAGATACATATTATCTTTTTGTGGGGAGCCAGACAAAAGATTTCACTACCTGAAATAACTGCACTAACAGAATGATTAAAAAGTAATGCAGAGATACATTAATGCCACAGCAGGGCTTCTGATTTTGTTGAAATTCTAAGGTCAAAAGGGACCATTCACACCCCAAAGAAACAGGCAGCCTCTGAAAGATGAAACAATATATTTTCCTCACAGAACATAAAAGTTCTGTACCTTACTGGACTTACCCAAACAGCATACTATATACATATATATCTTTGCAATGTGTCTGAAATGCAGGGGGTTACTTCAACTCGGTAGTTTTAAAAAAAATAGATATGGGAATTTTTTCTGCAGTATTGGACAATATATTCCCTTTATGTTTTCAAATATATTAGCTAAGTGGGCAAAAAAAAAAAAAAAAAAAAGATGACTTCACAAAGAGTATCTTCTTTAACAGCTTTCTGGTCAATTGGTTGTTTGATTTTTTTTAACACAATCTGTTGATTTCCTGTGAGCCTTTTCTTACATGAAGGAATCTATGTCTGTTTAAGCCAGCACATTTTAAAGACTACAAGAACTCTGTATTCACACATTCAAATTAATCAGCTGCAGCAACTTGACTACACAGTAAGGTGACCTTGTTACAATTTTTTTCCTTCCGTACTCCAACCTTGCTTTTTCTAGTCTAATTAATCCCTTCAGCAATTAAATTGCCCTTTAGGTTTGCCACTCTTACACAATGCACCTGGTCTCTCCTCAGATCTCCCACATTTTCACAGTGAAACCTGTAATCTTGGTTGATTTTTCAAACAAAGCTACAGCTGCTGCATAGTTCTCTCTGGACTTTACAAACTCATTTCAAAACCATTTTCCATCTATCTTTAGTTTATATACAAGTTTTTGGTGGTGGGTTGTTTATTTTGGTCACATACTGGGGGTAAATTAAGGTGAATTAGACAAAGAAAGCTTCAATGTAGAATTATGCCAATACATTAAACTATGTCAACCCACAACACAAAAATGAACAATTTGATTCCTAGCTGAGGACACCCACATTTGGAAATTTGACTGTAGTCTTCAAAGACTATTTCCCACATTTGAGTTATTACTCAGTAAGCATTTGTTTCCAACATCCGTTCTCACCATTTCCTGGATCTTTAGTCTTTGATAATAAATGTATTCTTGTTTTCACTATAAATACATTTCAGTGCTGCGGTGTTAAGCAAAGTGTTGTCATGAACTGAATCTGACAAGCTGGTGTGTATACTGTTCCTTGGCCTGGTGTTTCTGTGAGTGTTCAGTGGATAAGGGGCTGGACCAGTATTTAATTTGTAATGAAAGAGGTGCTGGGGCTCAAGCAATTTTTTTCCCCATTCATAACTGATGCAACATGCTCAGAGGTGCCAGAGCTGTGAACTGCCAAGCCTAGAGCTCCCAGGGTTCAGCCCTGGCAAACCCTGGCACAAATTAAGCACTTGGTTGGACAGTACAGGATTCAAGGGCTGGTGAGTGCTATTCTCTAACCTTCAGAGAGGGAGGAAGACCTGCAGAGGCCTGGAAGGCAGTGCTTGGGCTGCCAAGGGCTGCTGGTTTCAAGGAGCTGAACCACAGCAAGTTCAGATAAGACATCTTCAGGTAGTGGTAAGATGGTTCACAATCCTGGGTGCCCCTGGGGAGCATAACACTGCCTTCATAAGAACCCACTTCTGGATGTCTTGATAAATGAGCTATTAAATTAGATATATTACTTTATTCTTCTTCCCTCTCTTTTTACCAATTCATTCTATTAATTGAAGTTTTAAGAGATCATGTTATAGTTTATGTAGGTACCTTGGTGATAAAAGTAGAAGACCCTAAAATTTGCTAGTTTTAACAAAGATGACTATATTATGTTACTTAAATACCCGAAGTATTTCTTTTTGCTTCTTCACACTAAATATAGGAAATACCTTGCATAATCCAAATTATGACGTTATCTAATTGCAGATACTTATGTAAGCAGAGTCAGGATAAGCTCTACCCTAACATCTGGTGGTGAATTATGGCGAGGGTGGAAAAGAACTTCAGGGGCTGATCTTGTTTGCATAGGCACACCCACCCGCCTAGCCTGGGACAACAACTGAAAGTGGTTACTTTGGCTGGTGTGGGATCCCCAGTTTCTCTGTTATTGGGGCAAGAAGAATAAAGTGTTGTTACCCTGATTCTGTGAATCAAGGCCAGTGGAACTGTTGTATGACAGAGGGACTCACCAGTAACTAAGTAGCACTCGCTAGACAAGGGGCATGGGTTACAACTCCCAGTGAATGGAGAGAGGTTGGGGACAAGTATGTGTACCTGATGGTATGGGTGCCCTTTGAGGGCCTGGAACACCAATTGCACTACTCCCTCTCTCCACTGTTGAATAGCAGAGCTAAGTTTGCTTCCATTAGGAGTCTAGCTAGAAGTTGTTGAACTGAATTCACTTTGGGCCAATGGTGCACCAGCACTGGGGCTCCCCTACTACAAGCTGAAATCACTAAGAGCTGCAGTTACTAAAATTGCTGAGCTGAGATCACAGAGTGCTGTGTTAAGCAGTGGGGAAGCCTGAAGATATATTGCTAAGCAGCTGGCAGAGCCGAGCAGTTTGTGGGACGGTTGGAGCGGCCCATGGAACAGCAAGTGGCGCAGAGCGGCGTACAGCTGAGCCATTTGCGGGGGCAGCTGGAGCGGTTCATGGGACGGCTGGTGCAGTGGAGCGGCTGGCAGAACTGAGCAGTTTGTGGGATGGTTGGAGGAGCGGAGCGGCACGGCTGGTAGAGCGGAGCCATTCATGGTAAAGGCTGCAGCAGAACTCCACGGAGAGGTGGGGCAGTCGGCCTCGGACCACGTAAGGTGCCCCTTAACATCCCGTGTGCCCCCCCCCCCATTTCTGCCCAGGCTGGGCGGGGTAAAACTCTGCAGATAAACTTTTGAACTCTGGGGCGGCACTGACCAAGGACAGAGACTTTGGGGTTGTTGGACTTAAGACCCTGAGGGGAAAAGGACACTGCCAAACTTACTTGGAGGTGGATCTTTTGCTCATGGTTTGTGTTATGAATCCTGTTTGTGGTGTTTCCCCAACATAATGCCGCTTTATTAAAAGGCTTTTGCTAAACTCAGACTCCGTGCTTGCGAGAGGGGAAGTATTGCCTCCTAGAGGCGCCCGGGGGGTGGTATGTAATTGTCCCAGGTCACTGGGTGGGGGCTCGAGCCGGTTTTGCATTGTGTTATTGAAACGGAACCCCTAGATACTGAACCCGGCTCTTGTTGCTGCCAACTCAGAGGGGCAGAAGGGTTACTCTTATGTCCAAATATTTCAGATACACCCTTAAACAAAGTCTCACCTCACGCAGTATAAATATTGATAAATTTGAAGACATAGCCAAAGACATACCTGAACAGAAAGCAACTATCAATAAGGGTTGCAAATGCTTTGAGGAAGACAGACACAAAGAACCGATTAAAAAAAAAAGGGCCAAATGTCATGTCAAGTGTTTAGGGGAGCTGCGCATTTCTGTGCAATATCTGTTTCTGATTCTCATGGATTGGACAGGTAACTGCCTATACAGTGCCTGGCTACATAGCCACATGAGACCACGCACGATGCTGTGACATTATCAGCAGATGCAATGGAAAGCGTACCATTATGATCTGATTCTACTGTCACTTATACTAGATTTATGCCAAGGCAGCTCCATTGATTTCAGTGGAGTTATGCCCTGATCTACACTATTGTGTGGGTATTTACTTAACTGTGGCAAATATTTCAGGGTCACCAATGTAGACAGTTCAAAAGTATCTAAAATAAATAGAAAGACAAATATAATTTCTCTTTCTATTATGAGTTGGCATATGCCTTTTTTGTACAGCAGTTCGTGACAATTTTCATTGACAAATCAAATTTTCTAAAGAAACTAAGTGGCTTAGGAGCCTAGTTTCCTTGAAAGTCAATGGGACTTAGTCTCCTAAGTGCCTTAGTCAATTTTGAAAAATGGGACTTTTGCTTGTAAATCACTTATGCTCTTTTGAAAATTTCACCCTAAGTTTTGGCTGTAATAAATATTAACTTCTTAAACCCCATTTTTTTGTTACTGGTTGGGCCACAAAATAGACACTGTTTCTGCAGGAGTCATACACAGGAGGAGGAGTAATATAGTCTACTTGCCGATCACCCTCTATCAATATCCTTGAAATAATAGCAAAGATAAAAATCTATTGCCAAGATTCTTTCCAGCTCTCTGATATGATGAGATTTCAGGGAAGCAGATACTTCCTGACCCTGAGAGCAGTTGATGCTTCCATCAGTGAGGACTCTGCACTGGTGGGGCTAGGGAAATTTAGGCATCCACACTGGTGGTAGCATGGTACAATATGAGATGGTATTAGTCCTAGAATGAATCAGCTGATAAACCAGCAAAGTGCTCATGTTCTTTCCATTGATTACACTATGGAAATCATTCTCTTCCAGCTATGCCACCTCAAACAGGGCTGGTTAATATTTTAATGGGCCTTGGGGAGAATGATCTCAGGGGCTGCATGGGAGTAATCTTATGGGACAGAATCCAGGGGGATGTTAGCTTGTTTAGGCAACCATGGCCAGAGGATAGCTTTGTATAGTCGGAAATGCTCACAGGGTGAGTTTGGCAGGGAGCCACAGACCCAGGCTGTGTGAATAAGTCTCAGAAGAAAGTGAATAGGGAAGTCACCAGGATATTCATGGAGTCAGATAGTTCAATGGTACAGCATAGGAACATCTATTACAATCTGCCTGAATTTTTTCCAGGATGATGGCATACACACCAGATGGAGGCACTGACCCAAGGTTACAGAATGTGAGGGCCTGGATAGAGCCGGGGTTGAGATATCAGGCAGCATGGTTGGGCGGGTTTGGGGAGGGCAGGCGGGAAGTACCAAGCTATTCTCTTCTAGAACACCCTATGGCCAGTTTCCAGTGCAGTTCCCACAGGTTAAAAGACCTGGGATTTTGCGAATGATCCTTGTACTCATGGGATAGGATGAGACTTTGTGGTCTTCGCAGGCCTAGGTCTGACCTCATGGCCATACGGGGCTGAGGTCCCCACCTTTCTGCATCTTCTCTCCCCCTCAAGGCAGGGAAGGTGGAGGACTAAGAGCAAGCTGAATCCTGGGAGTAGGCTGAGGAGATCTTGGGTTATATGGTAGGAGCCCTGTACCTCTTCCACTGGAACCAGTTAAATAGCTGATATAGGAGAGTATGGGTGATGGGCAGGTTCATCCCTTCCCTGTGTTAAAGTAATAAAAGTTGCTGCTTAAAATCCACCCACATCTGTCCTCATTTCACCGCTGTGTCCACATCCGAGGCTTTTTGCGAGGCTGATGCACTTCCCTAGGTGGAAACTTATTAGTACAGACCTTGAAAGCTACAGAGTGTGCCTCCTGTGATGTGAACCTCAGAATAAAGATGACTTTTTTTTTTTTTTGGTAAATGAAACCTCACTACATTTGAATTTGGAAAACACTTGATGTATTTTGGTTATGGTGAATCAAGTAAATGACCAAAATTTGAATAAAATTATCAAGGCTAAGAGTTTTTATGGAAATAATTGCATAGATGTGCTTAATTTTAAGAGTAGCCAGACACAATTCCCACTGGGAATGTAATAAGGTCAAATTCCCTCTTTAGAAATAATATTGTAAATACAACCATCACCCTCCTTTTTATAAAAGTGATAGGATCAATTTGATTAATATTGTAATTACTGTTTATGATGTGTGGAATCAATGATGTGTAATCTCAGTGCTAACTTAATAGATGAAACACAGAAGCCATTTAACTGTATCTCATGGTGCTTGATGTTTCTAGCATATTTATGTGACAGATTTGCATAATGACTCTTTTAAACAAAAGCAACCTTTTCTTTTCTAATTGAATCTGGTAACTTTATTTGCTAAATCTCCCTAGATTTGTTTTTCGGCTTTAGTATGTAGCGTTAATATGCTGATTAGCAAACAATTGGAAAGACTCAAAAATACATCAATATGCATATGTGCTTGCATATAATATATTGGACATTTTGGGGTACATTCTCAGCTAAGTACAGGTATGCAAATCTATGGAAGCTAAGCACCTAATTCCCCACAGATAGAACTGAAAATTACCATACACTTTCTGTTTAATAAAAGGTAAAATTTAATACAATAATAATATTTTTCATCCCAGTCTCACTCAAGTAGTTTAACCTGTAAGAGATGAGCTGTATATCCATTCTTCAAGGTAAGAGGTTAGAAATTTCTGTTCCAGACTTGTTAAGGCCCTGAAAGAGCAAGACACTTTAAACACAAACTTGAAGTTAAGCATGTGGTTACGTTCCATTGAGCCCTTTGCTGAACAGGGATGTGTTGAAGTGTGCACTAAAGGGCTTTTCTGAAAAGGGGCCCCTATAGCCTCACAATTGTGTTATTTCATGATGCATTTTCCTTCAACTCTTCAGTTTCAACAAAATGTGAACTGAAGAGTTATGGTCAATTGTCAAATATGTGACAACCCAAAGATGGTCTGTTATTTTCAGTGACCATCTTTGCATGATGCATGAAATCTCACCAGCTAGCTTTTAAGGTAATTGTAGGTGCTATTTTCCAATATAGCTTACTGTAAAATGTTTTTGCTGAACAATAAAAGGAAAAAAAAATCCTGAAGAATGTTAAAACTGTCTTTTTCCATCTGATTTTTTTTTTATTTTGGCAAAAATTTCTGAGCAGCCAAGAGGAAGGGGAGAGGAAGTAATGGACCACAGTGAAAGGAGGAGGCAGCAAGGGAAATAGTGGGAAAATATGTTTTTGGTCTTTCCTTTCTTTTTTTTTAAAGGCAAACTAATGCATACATTTATTAGGTGCTGTACCCCATGCACTTCCTTTTGGGTCTTCTTCCCAACATATCATTATGTTAGCCTCCTTATTTAGACAGCCATGTCAAGAACCTTCTATGTCAATTTGCCTGTAAAAATCTGCTAATTTAATACAATGAGACCTAAATTCTATTATTAATTACACTGGTGATTCTCTCACCTTTGTCAGTGCTCATTCCTCCTTCTGGCCATACACAGGAGAAAATGTTCCTAGGCCATGTATGACCTGGCTCCCTAGTTCTTCTGCAGCCAGATGGTTTAGTCTTCCATGAGAAGTCATTGCTGATTCTAGCCTAGGATTCCTGTTCTCCACTATTTTCTGACTTCTCCTGTTGTAGACGGGCTATCTGCAAATCTGGATGATTGCAAATATGTGCTGCAGGTGCAAGCAGTTGTGCAGTCCTTGGTGCACTTTTTCATCCATCTCCTGGGCTTTCAGCAACAACTTCTGTCAAATACAATTCCTAATTTTAAAACATTTTCAGCCCATTTTAAAATGAAAATTGATGGTGCAACAATGCTCTCACTGAATCTGACCTCTATGCATTCAACGGCACACAGCTACATTGTGGTACTGAAGAGCTACCCCTAAATACTTATAGTGGAGTCTGGGCCATGTGCTCTGAATCAAGATGATAATTTCTAAAGTGTCATTGGCATGTTTATCCCAGTATCTATCTTGTTTTCAAAACACTGAGTGAATCTGAATGCCTTCTCTTAGCAGGGATGTGTGTGTAAATCCAACATGTACTGGGAATTCATTACATCCTTCCTTTATAAAGGACCAGTGCACTGTGAACTAGAAGCCTGATCTTACAATAGTTTACTCACAGTAGAAAGTTCTGCTAGTAGTAGATTAGTTACACTAGTCAAGTGTTTCCAGGGCCGGACCCTGGAGTTGTATTGCACTCTCTTGAAATCTTCAGAAATTGTTTTTTTCCCCCCTGGTACTCTAACTAGATTAGCATTACTTTTGCTTTTAATAAAAGATGTCAACAAAAGAAAAAAACAAGTGGGAATGATAGGCTCTCTAGGGCTGAGTCAGACACTCTAGGAATTGGCATACAGTATTGCAAAGACAAACGTCAGCTAAAATGATTAAAAATTCATGATTTCTGGAGAACAGCTTACTTCCTTGGGTATGTGCATTTGTTATGTTTTCTTATCATGAATGTGTTAAAAGTAAAACCACCTGAATTTCCACAACAAAGCACCTGTGTCAAGCCTGGACAAAAATCTGTTTGTAATGAGCCTCTAGGGTTGGACACTCTGTGGAAAAGAGATCACTGCAGATTGACCTTACAAACAAATCACCTGAATCTATTCTGTGCCACTGTGGCGCTTCTACAGTACAAAAATAAAATAAATTGATTGAACATTCCCCCCCCTCCGCCCCGTTCCTTCCCTTAGCTCAAAGACAAGGCTAGAGAATTTCTTTGCTGCCACTCAGATAAAGGGAGATATAGCTGGCTTGTTGGGTTTTGTTGTTGTTGTTGATTTTTTGTTCTCAAAAAAGATAATGATTGACAATTAAGGAATCCTTTTATTCCCAGAGAGATATGAAATGGGAAAACTGTAGATGAGAATCTTCATCCACATCATCCCCCCCCCCTTAATTAAAGCAATGCTACAAAGTTTATTAACCTTTGAACTGAAGAAAAGGAAAAAATAGAATTTTAGAGCTTACTTTTTAATTTTACCAGGTTTTCATAGGTTTTGGGGGTATGTATAACCCCCACACATCAGAAAAGGTACGAAAACTGAAATATACACACACCCTCCTTACTCAAAAAGCTATGAAACCCCCTAGTCTCTAACAACTCTACCCAGGTATAAGTTCCTCAAGCTAAAACATACTACAGTATGTAGGACAGAAGGTTTTGGGGATTCCAACCCCTCAAGAGTAGAATTAATGTAGTAGTTTCTTTGAAAGAGGAATCTACATTGTTTGAATTAAAAAAAAAAAATCTAAATTCTTCTTCTGAAAGAGCCTTCTTATTGCACGGAAGAAATTTAAATTACTGTTCCATGGCCTCTGCTACTTTAGAGTGCCCTGATTTATGATTAAGTATAATTACCAGTTTACAGCATACTCCCTGCTATGAGCATCCTTATGATAAATCTGTTCCTCTTTAAAGAGTGCTTTGTGATCTACAGATGGAAAATGCTCTGAGCTATATAAGTGCTGAGTATTATCATTGTTATTTGTTTGTATTGTATTCACTGGGTGGCTTCACTCAAGAGCAGTCCCTTTGTACTAGACACTGTGCAAACACATACTAGTTGACTTTCCTAGCCTCAAAGAATTTATATGCTACTAGATCCGCTTCTATTATGCTGAAATATGCTCAGATAAAATTACATGGCAGCTGTCCCAGTGGAACTTTTTCAAAAACATAGGCTCCAGTTCAGCAAAGCACTTAAACTGATGCTTAGCTTAAAATTTTATTGGGATTTAAACTCATGCTTCAGTACTTTGCTAAATTCAGGTCACAATGAGACCCTCCAAGTGAGAAAGATTTTAAACTAACTTTTTAGTCCAAATCTTTGAACACTTGTTGAGCACCCCCCGACACAATGGAAAGTCGGCGCCTGTGCAAGAGGCATTGTATCTTGAGTAGACAGGATGACTCCCAGAGAGTGCTATCACTAGGTCATCATCACTTCAGAGAATGCACCACGTGCCTCCTTCCATTGGCTGGTGTATAAGGACTCCTGCTTCTCCCTGCCTCTGACCATTAATTTTGGGGTGTGCACTAGTAGTATGGAATACAAGCTGTCAGGAACAGTATCCCTGATGATGACACAGCACAACTTATTGCTGAGCTCTGTGACTTTATCCTCACGCACAATTATTTCAAATTTGGTGACAATATATACCTCCAGACCAGTGGCACCGCTATGGGCACCCGCATGGCCCCACAATATGCCAACATCTTTATGGCTGACCTGGAATAACGCTTCCTCAGCTCTCGTCCACTCACGCCCCTTCTCTACCTACGCTACATTGATGACATCTTCATCATCTGGACCCATGGGAAGGAGACCCTGGAAGAATTCCACCATGATTTCAACAGCTTCCACCCCACCATCAACCTCAGCCTGGACCAATCTACACGGGAGGTCCACTTCCTGGACACCACAGTACAAATAAGCAATGGCCACGTTAACACCACCCTATACCGAAAACCCACCGACCGCTATGCCTACCTTCATGCCTCCAGCTTCCACCCCGGACACACCACACGATCCATCGTCTACAGCCAAGCACTGAGGTACAACCGCATCTGCTCCAACCCCTCAGACAGAGACCAACACCTACAAGATCTTCACCAAGCATTCTCAAAACTACGATACCCACACAAAGAAACAAAGGAACAAATCAACAGAGCCAGACGTGTACCCAGAAGCCTCCTGCTACAAGACAGGCCCAAAAAAGAAACCAACAGAACTCCACTGGCCATCACCTACAGCCCTCAGCTTAAACCTCTCCAACGCATCATCAGTGATCTACAACCCATCCTGGACAATGATCCCTCACTTTCACAGACCTTGGGAGGCAGGCCAGTCCTCGCCCACAGACAACCCGCCAACCTTAAGCATATTCTCACCAGCAACCATGCACCGCACCATAACAACTCTAACTCAGGAACCAACCCATGCAACAAACCTCGATGCCAACTCTGCCCACATATCTACACCAGCAGCACTATCACAGGACCTAACCAGATCAGCTACATCATCACCGGCTCATTCACCTGCACGTCCACCAATGTTATATATGCCATCATGTGCCAGCAATGCCCCTCTGCTATGTACATTGGCCAAACTGGACAGTCACTACGCAAGAGGATAAATGGACACAAGTCAGATATCAGGAATGGCAATATACAAAAACCTGTAGGAGAACACTTCAACCTCCCTGGACACACAATAGCAGATGTAAAGGTAGCCATCTTACAGCAAAAAAACTTCAGGACCAGACTCCAAAGAGAAACTGCTGAGCTCCAGTTCATTTGCAAATTTGACACCATCAGATCAGGATTAAACAAAGACTGTGAATGGCTATCCAACTACAGAAGCAGTTTCTCCTCCCTTGGTGTTCACACCTCTACTGCTAGCAGAGCACCTCACCCTCCCTGATTGAACTAACCTCGTTATCTCCATACTGATTTATACCTGCCTCTGGAGATTTCCATTACTTGCATCTGAAGAAGTGAGGTTCTTACCCACGAAAGCTTATGCTCCCAATACTTCTGTTAGTCTTAAAGGTGCCACAGGACCCTCTGTTGCTTTTCACTAGTAGGGAGAAGTTCCTGCATTCAGTACTCCTGAGGGAATTCTGTGCTACTGCACGCATGCAAAATTAATGAGCCCCACATCGTTTTAATTTTTTGCACAGAAAAGTTTCTGCCAAAATGTTGCTGCAGTTCCGCCTTTTGCCCATCAGAGGGTGCTATGGCACAAGAACAGCAGCAGCTACCAGCAGAAAATAACTTCTGCAGTTCTGCCTTTTGCCCACCAGAAGGCACTGTGACGACAGAACAAAGCAGCAGCTCCCTGCCAGCGAGGAAATAGAAAGAGGCCTGCCTTCATCACAGCGTGCCAAGTCAAGAGACAGGGGCTATGGGGAGACAGACAGCATGGGATCCTGGGAAGGGGAGGGTCAGATAAGGGCTAGTGGCGGAGGACAGACTGGGGCAGGAGCTGAATAGGAGTTGAGGCACAGGGCCACAGGGGGAGGGAGGTGCAGGGTCACATGGGGATGGGGGAGGAAGTATAGAGCCACATAGGGACAGAGGGAGGGGGTGCAGGGCCACATGGGGATGGGGGGGAGTGGGTGTCTGAGTGGGGGCACAGAGACTCATGGGGACAGGGGAGGGGAGTGTCTGAGTGGGGGTGGCGGGACACGTGGACAGGGAGTGCAAGGACACATGGGGGTGCAGGAACATAGGGGCACATGTGCCTGACTGAATGGGACAGGCTAGGGGTCATCCTGAATCTGCATGGGAGAAGCTCCCTAACAATCCCTCCCCACCCCCAAAAAACCTGTTCCGTACTTTCCCCACCCAACAACCCTCCAAGTTCACACCCAGGCTCCTTCCCAGCAATTTACTTCCCTCTCCCTCAGCTCCTCCGTTACCCCTGACTCGCCCAAGCCTTTGCACTGCTTCTGAGGGGTGCAGGAAATAAGTTTCTGTATTGTAATTTAAATGAATTATTACTCAGTGTTCTGTATTAATATACCTAGTAAGGATTCTATTTGTCAAAAAAACATTTCCTGAATCTTTTTTGTTGTCTGTATTGTTACAGACATACTTGCTGACAGGTATTTTGAAATAAATGACCCAAAATAATTGAAACTGGCATGTACATTGTGTTATTTTGACAAATAAAATATGCAGAATTTTAAAATATTGTGCGCAAAATATTTAATTTTTTGTTGCAGAATTTTTAATTTATTGGCACAGAATTCCCCCAGGAGTAATTCAAGGGGCAAGAGGGTCTGTGATTGTGTTTGGCTCCCATGTGGAAGACTCCTTCCATTTGCTCCTGCTACCCTTCATCACCTCTGCAAGGGCAAGATAAAACTTGACCCTAATGCATTTTCCATTTGCTAGTTTTAGTTTGGGACCAAACAGCATCCTGTCAGCTGCAACCAAACATTTTTGTTGTGTGTTCAAAGCTGTAAGATTTTTCTTTTGTCTACAATGTGGAGTTTTGTTTGAATGCCAAGAGACAGTGAAATATTAAAATTTATCCCTAAGCTTTACTGAAGTTAATTTATAGCTCAAGGGTCTACACGTTTTTATTTTCTGTCTAACAATATGATTAAACTTCATGATCTCGCAATGACTGTGACATAACAATAAAAGTTGGTTTTGTGCAGATTTGGCATTGCAGATGTGTCCAAGTGAGAAATTAGTTCTGACATTACTGACTCAGATATATAAATAGATCCTTCCTTCCTTCCAGAGAAACAATATTTACATAAGCTATAAAAGAAAAATTATACTTAAATTATATTAAGTCTGTCACACAAATTTATGGAAGGCTATGTGGGTAATTGAAAGTGAAAGATTGTGTTTCAGCCTTAAATCATAGTTGTAATACCTTGCCATTCCTACCACTGCCATGCCAAATGACCAAGGATATCAATGAGCTTTTAATTTTTGTATATGTGTATGCAGTGTATAGCTAAGAACACGATTTGTCCCCTAGTTATTATGCAATCCAGTGTTTGTGACAAGGTAAAAAAAGAAACTTAAAGTTAACTTGAAGTTTAATTAAAACTCACACCAAATATTTTTTCCAGGTAATTTATTTTTGCATGCTTCTCTGATCCCCTATTTCACTGATGCAAGCAAAGGAAGTAGTGAAATAATGTATAATACTGGTATCAAGTCTTGGGAAAAAACCTGAAAGGATCCATTATGCTTGTGCTTATTGTCACAATTCTGCATTTATTATAACCATTTCAGAGAAGGCGGAGCAAATGTGGTTATCGGATTTTGTAAAAAAAAAAAAACACTAGGTGAATGCAAGGGAAAGAAAAGAAAGACCTGATCTGGCTCAAGATTCAGTGGAAGAGAATTAAAGCAGGAGGAAAAATATGCTGTTCTCAGGGATAAATTTACTAGCAGCCATCATGTCATTAGGAAAAAAACCCTCTAATACATCATTTTCAGTGTCATGAGTCTTTAACGAAACAAAATCTTCTCTATGGAAGAAAATCATAAAGAAGATAAAACAAAGGCTTTGTAAAACTATCATTGAGACCAGAATGCACCTGAAATGTTTTGTTTCTCCTGTTCTGTCCCTGAACATAAGACTGTGAACCTTTGTTGGCAAATAGTCGTGGATTAAGTCTACCATTGGCCTGCATCTAATCCAATCAAAGAGTTTTCTCGACAAACCAAAGGCTTCCCAAAACTAAACAGTGGGCTCTTGGCATTCCTGGCTCCATGGCCTGCCCTACCTAACTGCATCCTAATCTTCACTGCAGATCCCTACATTCTGGTAGTGTGCTCAACCTCACTGATTCCTGGATCCAAACTATAGATGTGCTTCAACACTACTGTCCCTCCAGACACACAGGGAACCCCTTATATTTTGTGGTTTGGGGGGAAGATGCAGTGGCCTGTTCCTTCTTAGGATACAGTGGTCCCTTGGCTCCGGTCCTCTTAGGGAGTGAGAAAGGATGGGTGGTTACCTTGCCTTTTTTGTTTGTGGTAGGGATTTAGGGGGATAACTTCAGCATTGGCCACTGCACCTATCCTTCCCTCACAGGGCTAAAGCACCTGAAAACAGCTGAAAACTTGTTAGAGCATCTGTTGCTAAGCTGGTTGGGTCAGCTCTAAACTCTCTAAAATAGTCAATTTCTACCTCATCTCTTGTTTAGAAAACTGTAACTTCCTGCTCTCCAGCCTCTTTCCCTTTCACCTATACAACAAAATTCCCCACAAGCCTTTTCAACAGACTTCAGCAAAAGCCATCTTCTTTGCTCTCACTGCCCTATTAAAATCCCTCTCAAGCTTTGTGTATAATTTGACATCTTTGTCAAAAATTCCAAGACTCTGCATAGTTGTTCTCCAACATATATCAGGTTTCATCTTCTTCTGTACCCCTTCTTGTATTCTGCCAATCCCTTCTGAATCATCAAACCCTCCATTTTATTTGCAGCTCCATGATGTTTCCTTGATGCTTCCTATGGCTGGAACTGCCACTCAGGGCTCACGCTCTTTCATGTCCAATCTTTCAGTTATCAGTCCACTACTAGATATTTCATCCCTGCTCTCATGCCTCAACTCATAATCCTTTAAATATAGCCCCTACTGCAGTACAAACCATTTTATATTTCCTGCATCTGGTTGGAAATAGAAAGGTCAAAATGCAATGAGAAGTCTCTCTTACACTACTGTTAGTTGCCAACACAGGGGAATAAGGAATAGGAGATAGGCTTACTGATTGCCACCAGAAGGCCATGGATAGGATTGAAGGACACAGGCCCTTCCTGCTCCATAATAAGAGCCGTTTCAGCAGTGAGCTGAGAGGAGATGGTGGAGGTATGGAAAGGAACAGTTACTCAGTTCGTGAGAAGTTCTGTGGCTGACTAGTTCGGGTGAGCACTTGAGTTTGTGGATGATTACCTGAATTCACACACTGAAATTTTGAAGTTTACCCATGGCAATATGATATAGTTCCTCCTTTATCAAGACTGATTCATGTTTTTAAGCCAGTTGATGTCAAGACCTTGGCAGCCACAAAAGACAACTCGCACTTGAAACCTCCAATTAAAGTTTAAACATTATTCACAAATCTTGCAAAATGAAAAAAGAAACATGGTTTGGTAAACCCCTTAAACTGGCATTAAGCATAACTGTGGATTCAATTATAAAAGTTTTAAAACTATAATGGGTAGCTGGAGAATTAGAAGATGACTGAGAGCATATTTTAATAACCATTATCTGAAAATGCAGTAGCCTGTGACAGATGAGCAGTTACTGAGCCATTTAGTTTGATCTGTTTTTATTACTATTTGGAGAAACTGATTCAAGACAAGATGGGACAATATATACACAGAACTATTTTTAAAACATCAGTCTGAGCTTCATCTTATGTGTCTGGGTTTTTTTCTATTGCACTTTTAAAATTTATAAATGATTTTTGTTTGGTTTTCGACTGAATTTATTCAGGAGGACCTGGTTTTAATCTACTGCTCCACTCTTTTATTGAGCAAATAGTGGGTTTGAATAGGGAGGTATTAATAGGGTGTAAACGATATATAAAGGAATAATTGTGTTCTGTAATTTAAGAATAAATGTATTTTAAAATATCTCCTCTTAATAACACCTCAAAAGATTCAGTACTTTCAGCATTTGTGTTTTAGCTATGCATTAGTAATCTGCTCAACATTTGTGCCATCAGTCAGTCCCATCCTCTGCCGATGGTACAATTATTCACTGTCAGTCTCTATCAGACCAATCAAGCAATACCCATCAGCTAGAGTTTGCTACAGTTCTCAAAGAGTGTAATTGAAATGGGTTTAGCTCAAGAAAACTAATAGGTCGCTGTTCTGCCTTTAAAACAGAGTTTGATAAACTGTAAAGGGATTTAAAAGGCCAAATCTTATCTATCTCATATGGCTACCATTACTCTAATATCTAAGTGCCTCAACATTTTTAATATTGCTTCCCTAACTCACAAACTCTCCATGGCCAAGGCACCCACTGTAGCTTCCGAATCCTCAGCCGTCACCTCTCTTGGGTAGAGGCCAGTGTCTCTCCCTCCTGACTGGGATTTTTCCAAGCTGCGCAGTTCCCTGCCTACACTGTGATATTCCCAGCATGCCAGACTGCCTAACAGGCCATCTTTTCTTTCTCTCCAGAGGCTATGACCAGTATATTGCTCATAGCTATAAGTTATCACATAGCTTTTTATAAGCAATCCCATTCATTCTTAAGGTGAAAGCATTACAGAGAAAACATTAAAAACAATAAAAGAACAGGTTTCAGTGGTAGCCGTGTTAGTCTGTATCAGCAAAAAAACAAGGAGTCCTTGTGGCACCTTAGAGACTAACAAATTTATTTGGGCATAAGCTTTCGTGGACTAGAACCCACTTCATCAGATGTATGAAGTAAAAGATACAGGAGCAGGTATAAATACATGAAAGGATGTGGGTTGCTTTACCAAGTGTTAGGTCAGTCTAACGAGATAAATCAATTAACAGCAGGATACCAAGGGAGGAGAAATAACTTTTGAAATGGTAAGAGTGGCCCATTACAGACCATTGACAAGAAGGTGTGACTAAAAGTAGGGAGAAATTAGTATTGGGGAAATTAAGTTTAGGTTTTGTAATGACCCAACCACTCCCAGTCTTTATAAAAAAACTCCAACCTCTTGCTCTGATAAGTGTCAGTCCTTCAAAACCCACAACTGGGTTTTCCCCATGGTTAGAAGTTCATGGCTGTCTTAGAGAGAGAATCAGAACTAACAGGAATAGTTCAGTCTTTTTTTTTTATGCAGCGTGGGCCTTTGATCTTAGCCTTCTCTTCAGGGCATAGCTTCAAAAGAATGGGATTTTGCATAACTAGAGGTAGGGAATTTTCATTCACTCCCCCCTAGGTATTTCCCAGGAAAACCACTTAACATGTTCTGTTCCCAGAGTCCATTCTTGTCTGGACCATTGTTCAATATAGTCCTTTGAATCCCCAAGTCTCACAACTGTCACGTCTCTCGCTAAAGAAGTTACACAAAATCCCAGTTCCCAATGATACATAAATCATTCTGTCCCTTGGAAGCATTACTATTTGTTTAGCAAAAACAACGTGCTTGAAACTATGTGACAGAAAACACTAAAGACAGTCAGTGCCCAAAGTAAAGTACAGACAAAAAAATAGATACCTGGAAGATAGGAAATCCTGGATACTACGAATACGTATATTTGAGTAGCACCCCATGTCCCCAATCAGGATCAAAGCACCATTGTGTTAAACTTTTTACAAATACAGATGCTCCCCGAGTTCAGTAAGCTAGAAATAGGAGGTGGGTTTTGGGTTTTTTTTGCATAATGCTCGGAGATGCGTTTCCGACTTACGCAAAATTCGAGTTATGCAAGGCATTCCGGAACAGAACACTTGCGTAAGTCAGGGAGTGTCTGTACTTACAAATATGTGGTCCCTGCTCCCAAGTGCTTGTTTTTTTGTTTTGTTTTTAGTTATAAACTCATTTCTTGCAGGCCTCAAAAAAGTATCAGGGCTTTAAGAGAGAGATGTTGTCTTGGGGAATTAATCTGGATGCCATTAATTTTAATGGTGCACAAAAAGGTCTTTGGTGACCTAGGACTGCAATGTATTCACAATGATACTGACACACAGTATTTGCCACACCAAATGAGATTACTGGCCCATGTAGCTCAACATTCTCCCTGTGGCAGCACTCAGTACAGGATAGTTCATACATGTCAAAACCTCTCAAGAATGCAAATAACCAGCTGCCCAGTGTGTGTGTGTGTGTGTGAGGGTGAAAAAGTCCCTCTCATCTCACTGTAATGGTTCTTGGGGCATCCAGGACTAAAAGTCACCTTGGTACCCCCTGCCTCCAGAAAGAGGGAGTCTTTTTTGTAGTAACTGGGTGTCAGCTCCCCCACACCACCAGCCTTTCAGCCACTCAAGCACTCCCTCCTGCCTATGCCAGCCTTAACTTTGCCTCGCAGGCTAACAATAAGTGCACCCCAAATCCTCAAGACCCTTTGAATTATTTCCCTGTGATATCCAGCCCCTGACCCTGGTTACTCACAGAAATTCCGGATCCGCTGCACCAAAGGTATAGTGTACCCCAGTTTACCAGTTTTCCTAAGTTTCCCATCTTGCAGTGTGAAAGTTCAAGAGTCAGATGTTCCTTTTAACATGCCACTTGCCTTTTCCCTCCACTTCACCCCACTCACAATTTGTTGTCCAACGAAGTCTGAGAGTCCAGGGTGCATTCAGGTAGATTAATCTCCTGCACTCAGGGGATGGGATTGAGTGATGCCACCCCTGTAGCCCCCCACCCCAATCAATTAGGGCATATTAAGTATAGTTGTGCTGCCCTATAGTCATGCAATAAGGATAACAACATTTCATTACTCGTGCATCCAAGACTTATGTGAATTTTAACCCACAACAGCCAAAATTGATCACTTTCGCAGAACATCTGTCTGCTAATCACCTAGGCAAAATAGACTAGGTATGTCTATGCAAATATGACTATTAGCGGTAAATATGCCCAGTGACCTGTGATGGGATGTTAGATGGGGTGGGATCTGAGTTACTACAGAGAATTCTTTCCTGGGTGCTGGCTGGTGAGTCTTGCCCACATGCTCAGGGTTTAGCTGATCGCCATATTTGGGGTCAGGAAGGAATTTTCCTCCAGGGCAGATGGTCAGAGGCCCTGGGGGTTTTTCGCCTTCCTCTACAGCGTGGGGCACGGGTCACTTGCTGGAGGATTCTCTGCACCTTGAAGTCTTTAAACCACGATTTGAGGACTTCAATAGCTCAGACATACGTTAGGGGTTTGATACAGGAGTGGGTGGGTGAGATTCTGTGGCCTGCGTTGTGCAGGAGGTCAGACTAGACGATCAGACTAGATGATCATAATGGTCCCGTCTGACCTTAAAGTCTATGATTCTATGGTCTGCTCCTAAGGTCTCTTCCCCCAGTTTATCAATAAATGGCAGGGGAGAGCTCATTAAGACCACTGGCTTGGAACAGATTTAAACACTACCAATAACATACCATATATTCTCCTTTCACAGCTATATAAAGTACATAAACATGTCAACATATTGAGCATGATTTTGCAAAAATCTATGCTATGCATCTGAAGAAGTGAGGTTTTTACCCACGAAAGCTTATGCCCAAATAAATCTGTTAGTCTTTAAGGTGCCACCAGACTCCTTGTTGTTTTTGCAAAAACTGACAGGATGCAGTGCTTACAACAGCCCTGATGACTCCCAGAACGTAAATGTGTGCAGGTCTTGGCTCTAGGGTACTTGATAATTTTGTAACAAATGTGGACATCATATTTTAAAAGGTTTTTTTCCCCTCTGTTTTCATCCAGGTTTACTGCATAATGATTACTATATGCTTTTGTATTTTCAAAAATCTCAAAAATAGTGAACTAAAATAATACATGTCCTTCTCCTATGTATACTTTTCAATATAAAAAAAATAACAGATTTTTTTTCAAGATAAATTACCACATTATACATATTTTCAATTTCCTGAAAAGTCAGGTAGGCAATTTAGATTATAGCCCCTGGAAAGACCTGTGTTTTACAAATGGCATTTATACAGCAAATACCAAAGCTGACATTTACTTTTCCAGCTTACTAGATAATATATTCACAAGGATGAATTGTTCTTCCACAAATTTTCCAATGCACTAGACAGAGATATAAATAGATATGCTGTTTTCAAACAGTATGTCTATCATAAATGTTAAATGTACAGTACAATGCTGTCTGGAAAAACAGCAGGAAGTACTTGAGTCTTTTGACTGCAAAAGCATATGACAAAGGCAATATATATATATATATATATATATATATATATATATATTTTTTTTTTTCCCAGTCTCAAATTTATACTCAGGCAATTACCAAGTTGCACTAGTTAGGTACAGATGTAACTGTATATGTATTACTCTAGTGCCACAAAGTCATTCCTTTTTTATCATTTTATTATGAGTGCCATCTCAAATTGCCATACTAAAGGGTGTCCATCCAGGACTCTGGGCAACTTTGAAATACAACAGAACAGAACAAGAGTTACAAATCAAAGTCCTGCAAACACTTATACATCTGTGTTAAACCCCATGGACTTCAGAGTTAACCACACACTTAACAGAGCTGGTCGGGAATTTATGAGTCAAATGTTTTTAGTTGGAAAATGATGATTTGGCAAAAGCATTTCAACCTAAAAAACTGGATAAATATTTTTGGGGGGTGGGCAGAGGTACTTACTTAGGAGGAGATCAGTTGAATGGAGAGAAAAGGGAAGGAGTCTGAGGGGAGCAGGGCAGGGGAGAAGAGGGTAAGAGGGGCAGGTGTGGGTGAAGCTAAAGTGAAGAGACTGTGAGGCAGAGGGTTCAGTCAAACAGCCAATAAGCACAGAGCAAAGAACATCCAGTCAAAACAGTAGAAAGTTCTCTGAGGCTATGTCTACACTTACAGCAGTGTGTACAGTACAGGCATGGCATGGCATGCCCCCCACTCCTCCAGCACAGGTATAAACAGCAGTGTAAATTGAGAGGCACTGCTTGGGCATGTAGAGACAGGGCCGGCTCCAGGGTTTTTGCCGCCCCAAGCGGCAAAAAAAACAAAACAAAACAAAAAAACGCCGCGATCGCGATCTGCGGCGGCAATTCGGCGGGAGGTCCTTCGCTCCGAGCGGGAGTGAGGGACCGTCCGCCGAATTGCCGCCAAACAGCTGGACGTTGCCGCCCCTCTCCGGAGTGGCCGCCCCAAGTACCTGCTTGGCAAGCTGGTGCCTGGAGCCGGCCCTGTGTAGAGAGCATGTACCCTACATGCTGTCACCAATGCCTGACTGTCCAGAGGTCCCTGTTTTGGCTGCTTCTGCCCTACTGGCTGGAGTCTCTGACTGGCTCCTCTCTGCAGTTTTCCCCAAGATCATGTGGCAGAAGAAGGGGAAGAAGGGACAACGTCAGCTGAGTTATAGTGCCCCCTGAATGTGTGTGTGCAGGATCCCCTTTGAAGAGCTCTGGATGCAAGGGGCTGCTGGGAGCAGGGAGGGTCCCAGCTAGGACCCATTTTAATCCTTCCCCCAGAGAGAAGTAGTTTCTAATGTCTAAAGCCAGCAACCCCCTAAAGGTGTGCCCCCCCCTACCTTGCTGCTGAGCCCCTTTCCCTCCACTTTGGGGAGGAGGGGGCTTAGGGATCATTGATCCCCTGTGGGAGGAATCTGGAGTGACCTGTTGATGTGCACAGTGCAGGAGAATGCAGACTTCAAGAACAACAAGGAGTCTGGTGGCACCTTAAAGACTAACAGATTTATTTGGGCATAAGCTTTCGTGGGTAAAAACCTCACTTCTTCAGACGCATAGAGTGAAAGTTACAGAAGCAGGCATTATATACTGACACATGGAGAGAAGGGAGTTACTTCGCAAGTGGAGAACCAGTGTTGACAGGGCCAATTCAATCAGGGTGGATATAGTCCACTCCCAATAATAGATGAGGAGGTGTCAATTCCAGGAGAGGAAAAGCTGCTTCTGTAATGAGCCAGCCACTCCCAGTCCCTATTCAAGACCAGATTAATGGTGTTAAATTTGCAAATGAATTTTAGTTCTGCAGTTTCTCTTTGAAGTCTGTTTCTGAAGTTTTTTTGTTCAATGATAGTGACTTTTAAATCTGTAATAGAATGACCAGGGAGATTGAAGTGTTCACTTACTGGCTTATGTATGTTACCATTCCTGATGTCCGATTTGTGTCCATTTATTCTTTTGCGGAGGGACTGTCCGGTTTGGCCGATGTACATGGCAGAGGGGCATTGCTGGCACATGATGGCATATATAACATTAATGGATGTGCAGGTGAATGAGCCCTTGATGGTGCGGCTGATGTGGTTGGGTCCTCTGATGGTGTCGCCAGAGTAGATATGGGGACAGAGTAGGCAACAAGGTTTGCTACAGGGATTGGTTCCTGGGTTGGTGTTTCTGTGGTGTGGTGTGTAGTTGCTGGTGAGTATTTGCTTCAGGCTGGGGGGTTGTCTGTAAGCGAGGACTGGCCTGCCTCCCAAGGTCTGTGAGAGTGAGGGATCATTTTCCAGGATAGGTTGTAGATCGTGGATAATGCGCTGGAGAGGTTTTAGCTGGGGGCTGTATGTGATGGCCAGTGGTGTTCTGTTATTGTCCTTGTTGGGCCTGTCCTGTAGTAGGTGATTTCTGGGTACCCGTCTTTCTCTGTCAATCTGTTTCCTCACTTCCCCAGGTGGGTATTGTAGTTTTACGAATGCTTGATAAAGATCTTGTAGGTGTTTGTCTCTGTCTGAGGGGTTGGAGCAAATTCGGTTGTATCTTAGGGCTTGGCTGTAGACAATGGATCGTGTGATGTGTCTTGGATGGAAGCTGGAGGCATGTAGGTACGTATAGCGGTCAGTAGGTTTCCGGTATAGGGTGGTGTTTATGTGACCATCACTTATTTGCACTGTAGTGTCCAGGAAGTGGATCTCTTGTGTGGACTGGTCCAGGCTGAGGTTGATGGTGGGGTGGAAATTGTTGAAGTCCAGGTGGAATTCTTCAAGGGCCTCCTTTCCGTGGGTCCATATGATGAAGATGTCATCAATGTAGCGCAAGTAGAGGAGGGGCACTAGGGGACGAGAGCTGAGGAAGCGTTGTTCTAAGTCAGCCATAAAAATGTTGGCATACTGTGGGGCCATGCGGGTACCCATAGCAGTGCCACTGACTTGAAGGTATAAGTTGTCCCCAAATTTGGGAACAGACTTCAAGGGCATTAGTAACCCAGTCTCCAAGAATGTGCTGGGCACACATGCTTAAAAAGATCAAATGTGGAACTGTTTAATTTTTTAATTGTTCATAAGAACCATATTATTATGCCTGCAGTTTCTCATATATCGTGTCATATTCATTTATCGATTGTATATAGCACCAGGGCAGATACTTGATATGTCACAATCAAGTCTGAATGCACTCTGTGGACAGCGGGACTGAAATTCCAATGGAAATTCTTCAAATTGTACAAAAACAACAAGGAGTCCAGTGGCACCTTAAAGACTAACAGATTTATTTGGGCATAAGCTTTCGTGGGTAAAAAAACACTTCTTCAGATGCATGGAGTGAAAATTACAGATGCAGGCATTATATAATGATACATGAAGAGAAGGGTGTTGACAGGGCTAATTCGATCAGGGTGGATGTAGTCTGCTCCCAATAATAGATGAGGAGGTATCAATTTCAGGAGAGGCAAAGCTGCTTTTGAAATGAGCCAGCCACTCCCAGTCCCTATTCAAGCCCAGATTAATGGTGTTAAATTTGCAAATGCATTTTAGTTCTGCTGTTTCTCTTGGAAGTCTGTTTCTGAAGTTTTTTTGTTCAAGTATAGCTACTTTTAAACCTGTTATAGAATGTCCAGGAAGATTGAAGTGTTCTCCCACTGGCTTTTGTATGTTACCATTCCTGATGTCTGATTTGTGTCCATTTATTCTTTTACGTACAGACTGTCCAGTTTGGCCAATGTACATGGCAGAGGGGCATTGCTGGCAAATGATGGCATATATAACATTAGTAGACGTGCAGGTGAATGAGCCTCTGATGGTGTGGCTGATGTCGTTGGGTCCTCTGATGATGTCGCTAGAGTAGATATGGGGACAGAGTAGGCAATGAGGTGTGCTACAGGGATTGGTTCCTGGGTTAGTGTTTCTGTGGTGTGGTGTGTAGTTGCTGGTGAGTATTTGCTTCAGGTTGTGGGGCTGTCTATAAGTGAGGACTGGCCTGCCTCCCAAGGTCTGGGAGAGTGAGGGATTGTTTTCAGGGATAGGTTGTAGATCATTTATAATGTGCTGGAGAGGTTTTAGCTGGGGGCTGTACGTGATTTCCAGTGGTGTTCTGTTATTTTCTTTATTGGGCCTGTCATGACTTCAAAGAGAAACAACAGAACTAAAATTCATTTGCACCCTGATTGAATTAGCCCTGTCAACACTGGTTCTCCATTTGTGAGGTAACTCCCTTCTCTTCATATATCATTATATAATGCCTGCATCTGTAATTTTCACTCCATGCATCTGAAGAAGTGTTTTTTTAAAGCTTATGCCCAAATAAATCTGTTAGTCTTTAAGGTGCCACCAGACTCCTTGTTGTTTTTGTGGACACAGACTAACATGGCTACTCCCTGATACTTGAAGTTGTACAGCAGCTTTGGACATATTTTACAAATAGAAGATATCTTAAAATGGATTTCAATAATAATCAACACATTCATCCCATTTTTATATTAAAATTCAATTTCTTTTATGCTGCCCCCATCCCCAATTTTCAGTTTTCATCATGTCACAGATCCCAGTCTTTGCAAGATAAAAACCTCATTAAGATGAATGGGGCTGTTCACCCCTCTCAGAGCTTTTTTTTTCCAGACTCCTTGCAAAATCAGAAGTCTAATAGCTCAGCTCATTATCTGAGATTATATTCACTACCATGAGGGCTAGAGACAATTTTAAACTCAACCTTAGCTATGGAGTTCTGACATAATGAAAGCAGAGTTTCTGGAGTACAATTTTCTGACAAGAAAGGGGGTTGGTTGCAAATTCCATGGCTTTGGAATCCCAGAATACACTGGACCCTGATCATAAGCTTTCCCTTCAACTATTTGATACTGGCTCCTTTCCTCTGAATCTCGTCTTCCTCTCCAAATCATTTAGTGAGGCCACAGCTAATCTCTGCCACAGTTCAAATTCTTTTCTCAGAAAATATCAGGATGCTACAAACCCTGGATTCTGGAATTTTTAATGACTCAATCAGGCATGAGGCAGAGGAAGTGGATGCGTGGGAAAGGCAAGAGTGATAGCTCAGTGGTTTGAGTATTGGCCTTCTAAAGCCAGGGTTGCGAGTTCAATCCTTGAGGGGACCACTTAGGGATCTGGGGCAAAATCAGTACTTGGTCCTGCTAGTGAAGGCAGGGGGCTGGACTCAAGGACCTTTCAAGGTCCCTTCCAGTTCTAGGAAATAGGATATCTCCATTTATTATTATAAAGGAAAAAGACAGGACACGACAGTTTGATAGGGTTTACATAAAATATTAGTGTACTGTGACTTTCAACATCTGTTAGCTTGTGGAGGTTTATATTTTTGTGTGTCAGTTGTTACCCCCTTTACAGAAATTCCTTAGTGCTCACTGCCGGGGGAGGAGGGGATTGTACTTCTGTAATGTACTAGGATGGTTCAAGTCCATAAACTTTTTCATTATATTAACTCCATGTTCTCCATCTTTTTCAGTTGCTAAATCTGCTGGTCCAAATCAGATGGGCTTATATTTTGGCAAACACTTCATCAATCCATCTTTCCCTTCCCCGTTTAAAAAGATTTGTTAAATATTCTTGACCATTTGATTTAGAAGTAACAAACCTCTAAATCTTGCAAGTTTGAATTTCTTCCTGCCTACCACTAAATGAGAAAGGCTTACTTTTGATGCACCATAATCTGAAAACCATTTATCTTTAAAGAACGATTGTTTTTGTTTATTGTGTTTTCAAAATGAATTGAAGACATTTATACCTAACAAATAGCTACCAAGGATTTGCATTTGCTGTTTCCAACAAATATTAATTTCCTTTAGATCAGTATTTCAGTCTAGAGCTTAAATGTATATATTTGCTCAAAGCCTCAAGAAAGTAATAGTGGAAGTGTTGTCAGTTTATGAAGGAATTATATGATACCTTATGTATATATATATGGGTGTCCAGGGCAAGTTATAGTCCAATGTACTTTCAACATAAATCCACTCTGATTTGCCTTCCTATGTCTCCTCTCATACATTTGAATCCTCTTCCATTTAAGACTTCTGCTGATGCTGCTTTCACACTTACCCATCCCAGGACCTTGCCTATTTTCCTTTCAGAGCTTTTGTGCGGTTACTCTGCCAAAATTGACCTTTTCTTCTCTTTTTACTCTAGTATCCTCTCGCTCTCTCTTCCATCTAGAGCTGGGCAAATTTTTTCCGATTAATAGTTTATTCCTCTGCCTGATTCAGAGGAGGGACTGAATCCACATATATCTCCCACTGCCTTAATCATTAGGCTATTATAGAGTGGTTCTCACACACTCGCTCTCTGACCCATTGGATAGTCATGTATTTATACAAAACGGAACAGAGTCATCAGAAGAGACAGAGTAACTCACCCCTGAATAGCCTATAGCCTTAGATTGTTCGTGGGGGGAAACCTGAATTCAAGTCCCTGCTCCAGTAAGGGAATTTGAACCTGGGTTCCTACATCTCGGGCAAGTGCCCTAACCACTGGACTAAAAGTCATACAGAGCGTGACAGACACACACAGCTTACTGGCATGGAACAGACTTTTCTGATTTGCTGACAATTCTGAAAATTTTCAGAATCAAACAGAATATTTTATACATACATTTTTCAGCTTGTTGGCCAAAGTGGTTCACCCAACTATTCACCCAACTTATCTACATGTGATTCTACAGGCTATACTTGAAAAGATCTGTAATCTATATGTATGGTGCATGACTAGCCTACCCGAGCTAGCTTAATTCCAGTTAGCATGGAAAACAACAACAGTGAAGATTACGGGGAGGGGTGCCCTCCAAAATCTTTTCATTATTCCTTCTAGCTAGTGCAGTGTACAGTGAAGTGATTACAGTAGACAGCTGGCTACTTTTGTGGGGGGCAAAACATTGCTTCACAAACAGAGCCTAAAGTATTAAGGCCCTATCTGCTCAGAGCCTTTTAAAATGTTTATTATATTCATTGAATTCTAATAAAGTTAAATTGTGGAGCTAGATTTTCAGATTGAAGGCACAAGCTCATGTCTTCAGTCTGCAGTGCAAAAACCTGTGCATATGCAATTGTTAGAATATGTCCAGAAAACACCCTTTTGTGCCAATGGGTTTTCATGTGTACAAATTCTAAAATTACATGCACACAGCTGTTAGACTAGTTACAGTCTATTAGACTAGTTGACAATAGATGGCTTGATACCACTTTCTGGTTATGCTGAAAAATATTGTGTCACTATTTCTTTGTACTCCCTGGTGGCCTGTCTATATCCATCTGTTGTCTCCTACTTAATTTGTGAACTCCTTGGGGGACCTGTCTTTTTGTTCTGTGTTTGTACGGTGCCTAACACAGCAGAGTCCTGGTCCATGACTGGGACTTCTAGGTGCTATGGTAATACAAACAATAAATAATACTAAAGACCATGCACAAGTGTTAGTTTCTTTTAAGTATGTGCCTGATAATTGCAGGCACAAGAAGGTGCTCATGATGTCTTGCACCCACATATATGGAGGTCGGGCCATGGCCTGGGTGAAACTTTACCCTTAATAGTCAGCATTTTGCTATTAGCTTTCAGTCATTGATTATTGAAGGGATGTAGATGGCATGAATAGACTATGAAAAAACAAAATTTAATTTTGTGGGTATATACATCTCAGACAGAGACAAGCCAGGGTTACAGGTCAGAAGGGAGCTCATGGCTCCTTTCCCAGTGACAGCTGTACTGAGCTTTACTTTGGCTTGGCTAAATATTGTTCAGAGAGTAAAAATGTGTAAGTGTGTCTGCCAAGTGATTAATACATTCTAGAGAAAAACAGGGTGTGGGCTCTACTGAAATGGTTAATGGCAATAACATCTTTATTACATCAACATGTCTCTATAATTGATGCAATTAATAAATCCATCTGTTCATTTCCAGAGATTTCCTCCTATTTATAGAGCCAGATCATATGTTCCATTTTCAGGAGCTTAAGTATAATTTTTTTTTGCTTCCCCTTCTCATGTACAAACCTGCAGTTAGGTTTGCACTGCCTTTTCTAGTATGTTCATCTTGTAACTGCAGTTCGGACGTAACTAGAGTAGCATTCTTCTGACTAATGAAGCCTAACCATTTTGAGAAAATACACTTAGAATCCATTTTTCTTCTAAATCACAAGTTATTCTATTATAATTCAGAACATGCCAACTATTATTTTTATTTCCCAAAACATCTTGAAATGTTTCCAACTGTAAATCTGCAGAATATTAGATTTAAACTAGAAATGGAGACTCCGATAATGCAGATAACCCCAATATGATTCAACTCTCCAGCACAAGCAAATAAAAGGAGGAGAGGAGTGGAGAAACCCAATCTGCTTTGTACTGTTGGTTCATAACACTCTGGTTTCATATTGCTTCAGATTCACCCATGAACATTTTACCTTTTAACTCTGCTATCCCCAGTCTTTTCTGCTTGGAGGATGTCATAGAAAACCAGCCCCAGCAGCACCTGGACACAGTGATTGGACCCCTCTAAGTCAGCCCCCCAGACTGAGATACGACACTAATGAATGAACGCATATCCTTGGACAAAGGAAAGATAATTTATGCTGATACTAATTGATCTACTTTTCCATCTATCTATCTATGTGGCCTTTGACACAGTAGCCTGCCTATACCACCTACATGTAGAAAACATGGAGAATACCTGGCTCCGTTCATATTTTGCATACAGATTCCTGAGGATCATGTTTGAAAACTGCTTCTTTTCTCATACAGAGTCTCAGAAATAACTCATATTTCAATATCTATGAGGGAATTTAGGTCATCTGTCCAGAGGATGCAAATATCATCTACATATCTCTGGTATATCATTGGTTTTGTGGTGCATCTGTCCAGAATTTTTTCTTCAAGTGGTCCATGAAGATTATTACAACAAGCTATAACCCTCTTATCCTCCCACCTCCAACTTTCTATTATTTATTATTATTATTATTATTCCTTTCCTCGTATGACTGGAGAGGTGTTAAGAGGTCACTTCACCTTGAAAGGTCCCTTGAAATATGTGTTAACTACTTATGCTAAGCAATCTGTTGCACATTGTATTTAGCTGTAACATTCTGAATACATTTCCCAGATCTGAAGGAAGGCTCTGTGTAAGCTCGAAAGCTTGTCTCTCTCACCAAGAGAATTTTGGTCCAATAAAAGATATTACCTCACCCACCTCATTAGACAGTGCTGTCATCCATCTGACACATTGTCTAAAATAAATAAACTCTTTGATTAAAAGTAGCTGAAGTGTAATCCAGGTAAGACCAAGAGGATACTGGTAAGTACAGGAAAGCAATCCAATAATTGACTGAGACAGCAACTTTCCTCTTTGTATTTGCCTTTCAGCAATCAAAGTGGTACTCAGTTTTGGGGACTTCCTTGACTCATCTCTAAACACCCAAATATCAGTGGTGGACAGAAATAGATCTATGACAGTCTTCCATGCCCCTCTCACCTCAAATCTGGAGAACTGCAATATTATCTAACCAGGAAGTAAAGCGACTGTCATGCAAAAGATTCAGATGGTCCAGCATTTACCAGCGTATCCCCTGTGTGGAACAAATGAGAGAGAATGTAGCAAATTGGTGCCCAAACTTTCCACTGGCTTCCTCATGATGCGAGATCTGCTCTGAGGTACCAATCCTTGTCTACACAGTTATTAATAGACTTTGTGCTCTATATCTAGAATTAATCAATCCACATGGACGGCCTGGTTAAAGAAAGTCATGAAAGAAGTCTCCGGTGATGGACTAAGCATATTTTTTTAGTGAAGGACACTTAGCTATGAAACTCCCTTTGAGTTGACCAAATATTAGGACATACACACATCTTGCTACTTGTAATGCAAGACACAATTTTTTGTTCAGTCCATTGTGGCCAGAGAGACCGTCCTTCCGATATTAGACCTTACTCCAAGGCAATTCATGAAAGACCTAATCAACAGTCTGCTAACAGCAAAGAATTGACTCTTAATCTCTGCTACAGCTCCTACATACAATGATGACAGATTTGAAGTCCATATAATGAACTGAATACAAATTAAAGCCATGTTTTGACACTTTGTGACATAAGCTTTTATGAAACCTTTTAAATCCTAGAAATAAATCAGTATTCATACAAGCAAAACACAGTGAGGATTTGTTTAATACCCAAAATCCTTAGTCAGCATAGGTTCTTTGCCCATATCAGACTTACGAGATGAGTTGTTTAGTATTACATTGAGAGACATGCAAGGTTTGAATTGAAGGGGTGGTGGTTCAAATGAAGCCAAAATCCTCTTTTTAAAAAGGTCAGTTGAATGCACTTGCACAGAGAAAGGGAATAAAGATGAAGTTTCCCTTGTTAAATATTTATCATTTGAGTCTTGGTAGAGGCACAGTCTGTTTGTGTCTTAAATCCCTATAAATATGCATTATAGCAAGGGAGATTCCCGAGGGTAAATAAGACAGTGGCACATGGGTCAGCCAAAAAAAAAAGTGTATCCCCAAGAGGAACACTGTGTAGATGAAGTAGGAAAGGGAGCCAGAAGATAAATGTTTCTATCCAGAACCCTAGCACTCAAAGAGCTGAAAAATAGAGTCTTATGGCTAGAAACTCAGAATCTTGCTATTATTAACTCAAATAAATTAAAAAAAATAGAATTGATGACTAGAGATATTCATAAAATTCGCATTTTGAATGCCCTGACTACACCATGGAAATGTTAACTTGACAGCCTCTAATGATTTCAAATCTCATGGTATCGTGCAAGGAGGCAGATGATCTCCAAGGTTAGCAGGACCGAACTCCTATAAGGTTTTACTAAGTAAAGAAAATACCTTAAACTGCATTGAGATATTAACCGGCAACACAAGTATAATGTACTCCCTGTGAAAAAAACCCTTTAACTAATAGGCCTCTGCATTCTGCCCTGCTGACGTTTCTGGTTGGAATTAAACTATTGCTCCATTCATTAATCCAATGTTGAATTAATTAGTGTTGTGCACTGTATTAATCCAGGCTCCAGGTGTGAAAGGTATGGATCACTGCAGTGAGGACATGTTCACGAGGACACAAACTTCAAGTCAAATACAAATGATAAGAGTAGCTCTTGGCCACTGCCATTACCTAGTCTTACAGAAATAGCTAATGATCAAACAGGACCCTCAAGTTTCACACCTGAGTCACAGCAGGTAGGCAAACTCCCCAAATCTAATGAGCAACTTCCATTTCTTCCACCTGGTTCTCCTAGTTTACCAGCATAACCCAGCAAAAAAACCCAACAACCACCCCTGAGATTGAGTCCCAGACAGCCTGACTTCAGCCCTGATCCCAATAAGGCACTGGGTAAACCAATCAACTGTACTTGCCAGGTCCATTCAAACAGATTTTTCAATGTGCAGATGGCACGGTTCTGTGTGACACTGCAACCCATTCTTTCATCCAACAGCCTCACATTATGCAGAGGCAACCTACTCCTCTTCTGCAGCACACTTCTCTCAATGGAAAAAAAAATAAAGACTTTCACACCTTGAAAACCACTCACCTCTTCTTTTCAAGGTGAAGAGTCTAAGTCTGCCCTTTAAAGTGCTCGTTGCTGGTGGGTTCTTAGGTCAGAAGTACCCAGCCCTAGCTGGTGAGATTTCTTTTTTTTTTTTTAAAAGGTCAGTGAGGTACTTGCCTTTTACATGGCTCACACTCTGACCTTCATGGCTCTGTCTGCTACTGGTATTTGCCTGAAGACTAGAAGGATTCCTGTTTTTTACTGTATTTTCCACTCCATGCATCTGATGAAGTGGGTTTTAGCCCACGAAAGCTTATACCCAAATAAATTTGTTAGTCTCTAAGGTGCCACAAGGACTCCTTGGGCCTTTTGTTTAGCAAGTATATATCAAATTTCTGACCATCAGAAGGCTTCATCAGACCTCAGAGGCATTAGCGAGGACAAATTGGTTGACATTTGTTTGTACTATATAGAAAATACAAGTTTTGAAACACCTTTTTTCCCTTATACCCTTGTACCTAATCATTAAAAACTGGGGGAATGATACTCTGGGGATAAGAATAATTTTACTATTTAAAATGTTCAGTTACCCTATTTGTTGCTACCACACTCATGGCTCTGTCGTTAGGGTCTTGGTTTCACTTATTGTACACCAAACAAAACATCTGAATATTTATTACACACAAAGAAAACCCTCAAAATATTTAACTTAAAAAGCTAGAGCTGATTGAAAAATGGGATGTTTTCTAGAAAACTGTCCCTTTTTCCCCACTATGAAATTTCAAATTATGATTTTTTAAAACTAGTTTTAAAGATGGTTGAAAAAAATTGACAATTTCTTTTTTAAAAAAATCACGGAGCTGGTGATGTCATCTGGACAAAGCATATTTAAAAACGAAGGCCTAAGAGTGCAATTATAAATTCCCCTCTCCCAGACTATGGTGATATGCATCATGAGGATATTCCACTTTCACTGCCACACAGCTTGCAGCCAACTGCTCTCCAGAAAAGAAACAGCCAAAATGCGTGGTAACCTTGTCCCATCAAACTTGACTACCCAAGCACACTTGTGATGATCTATATATGTAAACTATTTTGCATCTTAAACACAATTTGGCCAGTTACCAAAACCTTCCAGAAGTGCTAAAATTTGTTAATCAACTGTTTATATCACTAATTGGATTCCATTCCAACCTGACAGCATCATTGGAGTTAATATGATGTTCCTGCCACTTTTCATCCACTTTAGACTAAGTAAAAATTTTAATTCAGCATAGGTTTCACCAAAAGAGATAGTGGACAGAAACTTAAAGGCATCAATTTGATGTCAACTTGGCAGCAATTAGAAAAATAGACAACTGGGACACATAATTATATAGGAGAGCACAAAGCAGAAAAACTGTACTGCATAGTATTAAAATGTACAGTACAGCGGTCTAGTGAGAGCAATTTGATGAGTCACATTATATGGGGGAATACAGAATCAAATTGAGTGATAAAGATAGTAAAATGGGGCAAAGGTTCAGAGGAGAGGTTAAGGATAATTTATATTAATTAGGAAAGTAGTGATTAACATACACAATTTTAAAGGACACATAGAAGGTAGATGCTTTGAAATTATTCAACAGGGTAATGGGCTGAAAAACAAGAGAGCATGAACTGAGGCTAAGAAAAGACTGGGCAGCAAGGGAGTTCAGGATACAACTCCTCAACGTAATTAACATGTAGCACTAAAAGCAGTTGCTGGGGGGAGGGAATAAAGAAACACATGCTAAACAGATTAGTGGATGGACAGATAGGTGGATAAACTGCATGGCCTAATTTCATTCCCAAACTCTACTCCATTACCTCTTCTGCCAGAAGGGCAAAGGTAAAACTTTACAAAAATTAGTGGGATAATAAATGAAAAATAAAAAAGTATAGTGAAGAACTTACATGATAAAGCCAAAGGCAATTACTATAGGCTAAAAGAGTAAAGAGATTATCCACTAAAAATAGCCAGTTTAATATTCTGTTATACCATTTTTTTAAAATGCTCTCACTGAGTTTATTGCTGACAAAAGTCTAGCAATCCACTGTCCTCTGAACGTGGATGTAACTCCCATTAATGTTAATATCAGTTAAGTACACCTACTGAGGGAAGAATAGAGCACATGATTCATATGAAAACAGTGATAATGACATGACCTAGAAACAACTTAAAAATATCTTGTTTGTGAACCAGGGGAGGGTCTTCAATCTCCTGCTAGATAAAAATTCTAACAAATGAAAAGGATTTGCTGACCTTGATTCTTATGGCTAATGTTACTTGAAAGTAGAGTACATACATAGTGTTACAAATCACTAACAATGGATAGCACAGCTGCCAGCTCAACCACACACTTGGAGTTAAGGTTACAACTCAGGAGCCTTGGAGTAAAATTTCCACAAGTGCCTAAGTGATTTGGCAGCCTAAGTCCCATTGACTTTCCATAATGGCATAGGCCATTCCTGCACACTCCTTTCCTTGCCCCTTTTTGTGCCTCTAAGGCAGTGGTCCCCAAACTGTGGGGTGTGCCACCTGCGGGGGGGAGGCAGAGGAATGTTCGGGAGGGGGGCTGCGGCAGGGCTCAGGCCAGCCCCTATGGGGGCGCAGGGAGGGAGTGCCATGCTTCCAGTACCATTCTGGCTTCAGACCAGCTCCGTCCCCAACCCTGTTCAGCCCCCAGTCCTGCTCCACCCCTAGGCCCAATCCACCCCTAGCCTCAGCTCCACTCTGCCCCATGCTCTGCCCCCAGCCTAGCTTTCCCTCTGGCGCCAGCTCCTCTCCCAGCTCCACCTTCAGCCAAATCTCTGCTGTTGAGGAAGCCTTGGCTGTGCAGTAATGGAAGGGGGGACACGGACAAATTCTGTTAATTGTAAGGGGGGGCGTGGCTGGAAAAGTTTGCACACCACTGCTCTAAGGAGTCCACAACAGGTTCTTTTGCCTCAATAATACCCCTCCTTGAGGCTGGTTTATTACAAAACATAGTGCAAATACTCTGTAACTAAAGTCTCAAAACACAGTCCATTTCTCTCTCTGCCTCCCCCCCCCAGGCACATAGCCCTTAAAATCCCAGAATATCAACGTAGCACACACCACATTCCAGTGTGAAGCTCTGGGATTCCCCCAGGCCAGTTAGGGTTTCTGTCACCACCTGTCCTGTAATGCTGGGTGCCTCTGTGCTGTGCAGCTTTGGCTCGGAGCCCTAACACCAGCAGCCTGGCTCACTACAAAAATGGCCTCACCCTGGCCTCCACCAGCATGGTTACTCATTGCAAGGGGACACCAACAGCCCTTCCCGTCTTGAGTCACCCCAAAATGATCTCCCCTGCAGTGTCCAGTCCCTCTCACTGGAAACTCACAGAAATATATCAAGTTTGCTGCCTCCAAAGAGACAGAATACACACCACCCTGTTAGTTTAGCTGAGTTTAATACACAACACTAAAATGTTTTGGTAATAAAAGAATACCTTTATTAAGAAAGAACAGATATCGAAGTGATAATAAGTAGAAATAGATGACAGATATAGTTACATGTAAACCAAAACAAACACGTTTTCTAGCGATTAAAACATAACTTCAGCAAGTTACAATCTGTCTAAGCAGGTATCTCACCTATCTCACCAGTTCCAGCTTCTCTTGGTTTTCAGGCAAAGAGGATCCACTTTTCATGAGTTCTAAGTGCCACGCTCCCTCTTTGTCCAATTGGGGATGGATGCCAAGATGGCTCTCTCTTTCTGTTTATATTTCCAAAATTATGTTGACTTGGTTTCAAAAGCAAGGAAGGCTTCCTGGGAGTGGAGGCTACATCTCCTGTCATGACTGTTAAGCGATCTTCCCCTTGATTGTTTAGATTGATGGCTTTGTTTACCTGATATGTAGAGGAACTTTTTACTGTCCTGTGAGGTATTACTTGGCTTGGTTTAAATTGGAAACAGGTGAAACAACATTCCGTTATGTAGGATAGGCTGGTCTTATGCACTGCTCACAAAATCCTTTTAGGAACATATTTCTAGCACATAATCATTCTTTATACACCGCCTACATCAGGGGTCGGCAACGTTCGGCACGCGGCTCGCCAGGGTAAGCACCCTGGCGGGCCGGGCCAGTTTTATTTACCTGCTGACGCGGCAGGTTCGGCCGATCGTGGCCCCCACTGGCCGCAGTTCGCTGTCCCGGGCCAATGGGGGCGGCGAGAAGCGGCGCGGGCAAGCGATGTGCTGGCCGCGGCTTCTCGCCGCCCCCATTGGCCCGGGACGGCGAACCACGGCCAGTGGGGGCCGCGATCGGCCGAACCTGCCGCGTCAGCAGGTAAATAAAACTGGCCCGGCCCGCCAGGGTGCTTACCCTGGCGAGCTGCGTGCCGAACGTTGCCGACCCCTGGCCTACATATACACATCACCCAATAATATTAATGATCAGCACATTACTGGTTTGCGTAGGATACTTTACATGACACCTTTTTGATACAGATTATGACAACAGTGTGTTCAGAAAGTGTCAGACCTAATGTGAGTTACAGCGTAGTGCCCCCTCTGCCATTTGGCCCTGTTCACATCTAGCCCTGATCACATCCCTGGATCACATCTAGCATCTTCCATCACATCCAGACTCTTCTTCGGTCCTCTCCTGTGGTTCTGCCAGAAGGCCCACCCGGGTCATTCCATGTGGAGTACAACCCCAATCTTCCCAGTAGAACCCCTCCCCCATCCTCTTTGCTGGAGTTCATCCTCACCTCGGAGGCATTCATCACTCCCCCTGTTCTATTACTCTCTCAGACAGGCCGGCAGGTAGGCCCTTCCACTGTTCCCCTGGCACTCCCCTGCTGCTCCCTGACCTCAGCCCTCTGCAGGTCCTTAGCTCCAGCCTAGAAGTCAGCAGGCAATTCCCTCTGCTGCTCTCCTTCCTTCAGTCTTCTCCAGCCCTGGCTCTTTGGCTTAGGGATGGCAGCCAGCAAATGCCTTTGCTGATCTCCTGCCTTCCCCCTCCTACAGGAAACTCCTCAGCTTCCTTCAGGGACCTCCTCCCTTTTTGATTTTCCCTGATGCTTTATATTAAAGGTGGTGCCATGCCATCCTAATTAGCTAAACCGAGGCACCTATTCTGGCACAAAGGAGTTGAATCTGCTTCATTTAAAGGGGCCAGCCCAACCTGTGACACTGTCACAAATATTTCTTCTTTATAAATTTCCCATCAAAAACATCCTCAATAGAAGATGGTGTCCTCACAAAATACCTCACTATCTCCCCATGTTCAGCCAAAAAAACTATTTAATTTAAATACTATTTAAAGAAAATAACCACTATGTAACTATCAACCTTAATTATTTCACAAGGCACCAGTGCCACAGTATCTGAGCACTCAAAAATTAAAATGCAGCCCTGAGTTACCCAAAGTGGGTATTTTTTCCACAGCTTTCCCCTTGTTCAACATATTTATTGTCGGATTTTCTCTTCTCTCTCTCTCTTATTTTTGGGGGTGGGTATGCAGGCAAGGGGCTTTTCATTTCCCTCTTACACTACATATCACTTTCAGCAGCATGTAGGCTATATGTGCTGCAGAGAAAAGCAAGCTTTTTCCACACTGCAGTACATAGCTACACCTGTCAGTGAAAGGCCGGGAAAGGTAACATGGAAAGGCTTCAGCACCTTGCCAGTGCCAGAGCTTTTCACTGCAGCAAATAATGTCCCTGTTTCCTTTCCCCTCCCCTCCCATCAGAGCCTTTCCCCACTGCCAGAATTATTTCTGGCAGTGGGGAAAGGCTCCAGCACCTGGGAAACAACAGAACACTACACAGCTAAAAATAGCAATGTAGACGGGAAGGCACAGCTCACTCTGGATCAATAACCTGACCTGTCCTCTTCATTATTTACCACTCCCCTGATTTGTGTCATCTGCTAACTTTATCAGTGTAGTACACTGCTGGTTAGGGCTAAATGATTGACCAAAATGCTAAATTCTTTAAGCTACATCATTTGGCACAATAATGGCAAATACGGTATCAACGTGAATAAAGGGTGTTTTGGTTTTTTTTAAACAGAGAAGGATTATAGACTAGAAGGCCACACATTTTGTTGCTTCTGTAGGCCGAGCTGAATATTCTCTCAGAGAAAGCAACATATGAAATATCTTAGGCTTCATTCTGGCAGTGAGCTCCATATAGGCGGACCAATGTGCCTGCAAGGATGCAGTTGGAGGACCATGTCCTTTCTAAACAATGCATGAGTGATGACTTTCTGTATTAGATACAATCATTTCTAAATAGTTTCAAATTAGATTTTACTATACAATTTTTTATATTGAAATTGCTAAATATACTGATTTCAGAAAACAACTAACAAGTGATGGATTTTGAATATTTATTATTGCTTCAAGAATGCAAGAGACATAGACTAGTAAGAGAAAAGGCAGTTGGTATAATGCACCTTTTTATACTTGTTTAAAATGTTCTCCCTGCTAATCCAAAAAAAATCTTTATGTGCCCACAGAAAGAAGTTCTGCTCAAGATTCAATTGATTAAAAATGTTAGAAGAAACTTCTTTTAGATGTGAGTGAAATGTAAACAAACATTGTGGCAAAATTATTTTTAATAAGGTTAATGCAACCTCTTATTGAAACATTGAAAAGAGAATCTATTTTTATGCAATAATGGAATATAAATCATTATATAAAAGGTCTTCTAGAGAGATTTAAATACCAAAAAAACCAAAATGAGCCATTAAGTAATTCAAATGCTTGGCTTTTATTGCATTTAAGATCATCAATTTGTATGATCTACAAGTCTGAAACCTGGATGTTGCCCAGACCTGTTAATAATGTCCATTTATGTTGGGATGGATTTTCTAAGATAGGAAAGTTACAGTATGACAGCAGAAAGAAAACACAATTTACAGTGTTTGTGCTGACATCATACCAACTAGCTCTCCCCCTAAAATAAACAGAACCAGTGGCACTATGTACAATATAACCAAGGCCTTGGGATTTCCACGATTCCACTACTGTGGAATTCCTTCGAACTGTCCCCTCTCAAGAGAGGAGTTAAAAAGGACAGATCCTTTCTTGAGTTCAGGCTGTGTTCACCTCTCCCTCACACCCAAAAAAGAGAAATCTCCTCTTAAAATAACAATGTCTTAGGTCTCAGTCCTTCAATATGATCTATGTGGATGGGCCCATATACCTGCGTGGAATCCTATTTAAATCAGTAACACAGATGTAGGAGTCCATCCTCACAGATCAGATTGCAGGATCAGCAGAGCTCAGAATCAAAAGAGAGGCAGAGTAATGGGAAATAAATTATTTTGCAAGACCTCTGATGTGGCACAGAGCTGAAAAATGAAAAAAAAATCTTAAGAAAAATCAAAAAAGTCAGATACTTTATAAATTGTGTTCATAACTTCTTTGGCTTGTCCTTAATTTCAGGGATTTTTTCCTCTTTATATTTTTTCATCCATTTCTCAATCCCGCCTTGGGACAGAATCCAGTGCTTACCAGAAATACCACAGAAATTAGAGGCTCTGGGCACAGAATTTAGGACAAGGAGGCTGCAGAATAAATGGGGTCTTGAATATAAAGCAAATAAAAGAATAGGCGGCATCTTTTTTCAGTCCCTCTATGTAGCTGAAAAAGAAAAAGAGTCTGTTATGTTGGTACAGTAGAACCTCAGAGTTGCAGACACCTCAGGAATGTAGGTTGTTCATAACTCTGAAATGTTCCGTAACTCTGAACAAGACCTTACAGATTTCAGCCCTGGGCAGGGGGTTGGGGCTGCAGCCACAGAGTGAGTGAGGGCTCCGGATGTGGGGGTGGAGAGGTGTCAGGGCTTCTGACCCTTGGGCACCAGGGCTCCAGGCTTTTGCCCCACGGGAGCACCGGGGCTCAGGGCTTTAGACATGCGGGGAGTGTAAAGGCTCAGGACTTCAGCCCTGCAGCTCCACTCCTAGTTTCAGTCTTGCAAGGGGGTGCCAGGGCTTGATGCTTCAACTCCGCAGCTCTGTTCCCAGCTTCTGCCCCATGGGGCAGCGCCAGGGCTTGGGGCTTTAGCTACAGGAGGAGCGCTGGGGCTTAAACTGGCACTCCTCTTGTAGCTAACGCCCCAGCACTCCCCATAGAGCTGAAGCTGGGAACAGAGCCACAGGACTAAAGCCCTGGTTCTAAAGGCCTGAGGCTCAGTGCACCCAAGGGTCAGAAGCCCCAAGCCCCCCGCCAGCTCCGGAACCCTGATCCCTTCCCACCCTGCGTCTGCAGTCCCAAACCCCTATAGCTGAACACCTGACCCCCCGGGCTAAAGCCCCAAGGCAATTTGTTGTATTTTTTTCTCCTCTGCTGCCTGAATGATTACTTCCAGTTCCACCTGGTGTTCAATTGACCGGTAAGTCCATAACTCTGGTGTTATCATATTTGAGTTTCTACTGTATAAAATGAAGTTTCTATTTAATCATATGGAGATGACACATTTCTTTCTGCTCAAAAGAAAGAGACAGCTTTCTCCCAAAAGCTGTGCATCAGAAAATGGAATCCATGCTGTTCTGTTTTCTCTATGGGTTGGCACAGCGATGAGGTGGAAAAGGTAGGGACCGGGTTTGCCAGTCTTCCTGGGATGGAGCAGAATGAGTGTCTGTTGATAACACTAAACAAACACAAACCTTTATATAAAAATAAATCTGTATCACCAAGGCTGATGGGCCTTATCTCTGCAGTTCTTGGGAGATTCAACTGGAGTGACTACTCTTCCCTGAGTTTCCAAGCCTGGCAGCATGACTCTCTTGGCACCTATTGGCTCCCCTGCCATATCTACACAACTATTCCCCAGAAAGGAGATGAAAAGCTACAGCTATAGACCTAATGAGAATTTCAAGACTATTAACTTACACGGTACTTTGTTGTATAAATTAGGGCCCATTGCACTGGGAGCAGATGGGGTAGAGCTGTTGCTCCTAAGAGTTACCCTCTCTTTAAAGCCTTGCCAGCTGTGCTTGTGATTATATGAATTGCTGCTTTACAGGGGTTGCAAGCATCTCACAGCCACTGGCCTCTGCCTGTTCCTACTGGCCCCTCTTCCATACATGTGCAACAGAAAGGAGCTTACAACAAGCACCTTTAAAAGTTATTATTTACTCTAGTATGGTATGAAGCCTCACTGCAATATTTCAGTTAAAGTATTAGCAGTAATGTTAAATATTCCAATATGGTAAATGTTGACTTTTTAATGGCACCTACTGTGTGGTCCATTACTTCTCATCCTCTCTGTCTCTGGAACATATCATCCACATCCATTCATTCCAACACAATGAAAGCTCAATGATACTCACTTGAGCTATCAGCTGCTGACAGTGGTGATGACATTATTTGATTTGTTTCCATGATTCCCATGATAGCAATGCAAATGCCAGTGACACAGTAGGAGACACTCTGAAACTACATGGATGTTAAGGATTTTGAACACTATGTTAGGCCATGTCTACACTAGGAGCACTTTGCCAGTATATCTATATTGGTATACTGTACTACCCAGTAAAGTATTCCTAGGGTAGATGATGTTTGGCCAGTATATCTTATTCCAGCCCTGTCTCCCACTCTAGAGCAAAACAAACTATACCAGTAAAGGCACATTTTTGCCAGAATAACTGCATCTACACTATGAGCTGTGTCCAACATAGCCATTCCAACAGAAGTCTGTAATGGAGTCATGCATGGCTTTAGACTGGAAACCAAATGGTTACACACATTCCTCGGAAACACAGTTCTAATCTTATTCTGAAGCAGCTGAAACTAACTGGTTATAACAAAGGCAATAGCCAGAACTTCAATTCCTAATATAGATGGGCAATTCATTTAAAATTGTTCACATTTTTGGTCCACTTATATTTCACTATGCTTGTTGCTCAGTGAGTGTACATCTCTACTACAGTTGATGAATCCATGTATTGGAAGCTGGTGTTGTCTGAAAATAATACTACAGTACTTACTGCAAAGGCATTACACCAAGCAAATTATCTACAAGTTGGAAGTTTTTGCATGAGGAAGGTGTCACTTGTCATTTAGTTACACAAATCTAATATCTATTCTCTTGTTGCAAATTACTTTGCTACTAATAATTAAGTCCTTACTGTACAAACTTAAATAAGTACATTATACCCAAGAAGCAACAGAGGGTCCTGTGGCACCTTTAAGACTAACTGAAGTATTGCTTCCATCTGAAGAAGTGAGGTTCTTACCCACGAAAGCTTATGCTCCCAATACTTCTGTTAGTCTTAAAGGTGCCACAGGACCCTCTGTTGCTTTTTACAGATTCAGACTAACACGGCTACCCCTCTGATACTTAGGGTTACCATATTTTGAGTGTCCAAAAAGAGAACACTCCACGGGGCACCGGCCCCGCCCCCAGCCCCGCCCACGCCCCAACTCCACCCCTTCCCCAAAGTCCCCGCCCCAACTCCGCCCCCTCCCCTGCTTCCCGCGAACATTTGATTCGCGGGAAGCCTGAAGCAGGCAGCAGGTAAGCGGGGGTGGGGGGAGGAGGCGCGGCCCAGTCTGGCCCCCCCCAACCGAGCGGCTCCCTCCGTCGGCCGGCCCCGGCATCTCCAGCCTGGCTCGGCTCGGGCCCTGGGGTGCTGGCCCTGGGCCAGCCCCCGGCCGAGCACCCCCGGGCCAGCACCCCCGGCCCGGCCCCAGCACTGCCGGCCCGGCCCGGCCCCGGCCCCTGGCCCAGCACCCCCAGCCCAGCACCGCCGGCCCCGGCCCGGCCCCCGGCCCAGCGCCCAGCGGCGCCGGCCCCTCCCTATTTTCCCGGACATGTTCGGCTTTTTGGGATTTCCCCCCGGACGGGGATTTGAGGCCCAAAAAGCCGGACATGTCCGGGAAAATCCGGACGTATGGTAACCCTACTGATAATGTATTCTTGGGTATAAAGTATGTAACTATTTTTAAAATAAGGGCTTTGTAAGCAGATTCACTGCCTGCAGACATCTTAAAAATTATGCATTTGTAATATGCACGATCAGACTATGTTGTTCACAGTTCATTTACAATCGAATTGCTTACATCTAAGTTCACTTGAGTAAGTGCTTCAGCATAATGGAACCCCCTCCCCAAAAACAAACAAACAAAAAATAACAGAACACCTTGGGACTAAATTGATACCAAAAGAGAATGATAGCCTTTTAGGAGTCTTTCAGACTCCTAGCTGTTTGGGGGAAGGGACTATAATTTTCTGTACATTTCCATAGTGTCTGGCACTATGGCTCCGAACCTGGCCTGTTAGTGCTAATGCAATATGAATCTTAAACAACAATCATGAAGAGGAGGCAGAGGCAGTTCTGTCACAAGGTCTGGAGAGTCGGGGTTCACTTTAAACAAAAGAAAATAAATGATACTCAAGACAAAGCAAGACAGAAATAAAACAAAATGTATTAACTCCCCAACTCTGTGGAAAAATCCAAAGCAACAATCACAAACATGTCACAATTACCATTCAGTATTTAGCCCAGAAATGGTAGGTAGTTACTAAACAGCTCTGAACCTGTTTTTAAGTCCACTCTTCAGAACTTTCCTGGCTACAAACCTCCTTATGTTTCCTCATTATATTCCTATAGAGTCCTGTGCTCAAGGTTCTGGAGGATTACCAATTTGCTGCACATGTGATTTAATCAAGAATGGACTAATAAGGCTCTTCTAGACATCAGTAGACAATCACCAGATCCTTACACAGGGCTCTGTACACATACATATGAGTTTATTTCCTAGTTCTAGTGGGACAAAAAATAGGACAGAGCAATGACTTAGAAGGAAAACAAGAAAAGAAGGGTTCACTACCTTTCACACTCCACGGCTACCAAATTCACACCACACAAAACAGAAAATATACAGAGAACCAGAAGGCAGCTGCAATTTAAGGGACAAAAAAAAGGATTTCCAAATGACAGAATACACCATCACAGGATCTTGACAATATCTTACAGTCAGCAAGCAGATGAAGGAGGGTATGCAAATTTCTCAAAATATGAAAAGCCAGATGAACATTAATGTCTCTTTTGATTACTGTTTCAAGTTCACAAACTCGCTTTTTCACATAGCCTGCTCCAGAGCTGCTGTTTAGATAAAGGTCTGTGCTACTCAACAAACAAAACAAACAAACAAAAAACCCCTCTCTCAGTTCAGTTTCACCTCTGTACTAAGGTAACATAAGTGCTTACCTGTTATTTCTTCCTCTTTCATAAACATTTTAGTTGTTTTATGCACTTGTTTTGTGAGGCAGACTGTATATCTTGATCTTTGCATTTTAGGGTTCATATTATTTTGTCACAATATACATTTACTGGGAAGTACATAAGAGCTGTTGTAATCTTTCCTTTGAATTGCAGCATGATTTCTGATAATGCAATCATATAACTGTTGTGAAAACCTTGTATTTTGTTTGGTGTAACTACTTTTTAAGGAAGATGTTTGTGTACATGGTTAAAACCAAGAACATCAAGGAGAAAACTTACTGATCAGTAATATTCACTTTGTGCTGGTTTTCTAGTAAGCTGGAGAAATGTGGCATCCCAGATTCCAGGTAGTAAGGTTTTCTCCCCTTCTTTCTTCCTGAAGAGGATGCAGTACAGTATTTACCAACTCTTTTCTCTGTTCTTTCTCTTCCTCCTTATTTTGCCTTAAGTGGTGGTTTCTTTCTTCAGCTAGGACTGTTTGAGAAGAGAATCCAAAATGGAGGACAATCCATTTAGAAAGGAAGCTCCTCCCACAAGTAGTCTTTTGATCAATGGGGGCAGGGAAATTTACCACCCTGTCCAGAGGGTCAGAACAAAGTAATTAACATCGAAGCTATAGGTGCTGCCCCCCAACAGAGTAGTGAATTTCATCTGTTATTTCTAACAGCAATCAGTTGAGATTACTTCTGAAGGAGAGAGAAACCTGTAAAGCTCCAGGTTACTTTCCTTAAGCCTGTGAAAATTCATTGTCTCTTGTGTTTATCTACTCTGTCATTGTCACAGTTATTATTTTTATTCGCACTACATACATGCTGTAATCACATTTTGTATCAAATATAAATCACACAGGCACAAGTATATTCCACCCAGATCTGAATACAGGACTGTACATTACCATCTTTTCATTCTGATTTTAAAGAACCTCTTCCTGTCCAAAGTTGGAAGGTTTTCACATCTCTAGTTTGGTACCTATGCTTCTGTACATACAAACCAAAAATTACCAAATGCAGCATATCCAATTCTCAAACAAATTCCAAAGCTATAGCAATTTATTTTTTCCCCTCTAAATTGCGACATTTCAATGTGACAGTAGGCAATTAGTGATCCTGCTAATCCTCAGTAGGGTACAACATCTCCAGCACACTAATGTGAGAATCTGACTCCAAGCAAGACATATATGAACAACAATGATGTAACCACTTGTTCCTATGACTGTTAACCTCATCCTTCATCCTCTGTTCAACCCCTGGTCGCTTTAGAATCTTTATAGAAATGTTGCTACTAAACTTCTACAGGACTTTCTACAAGAGGAATGGCAAGATTTCTGTTCACATTGGGCTTTCTACAATGTTAGGTCCCATTCCTGCTTACTCTGATGCACATGCTTACCTTTACTACCATGAGATCAGTACTTTATTATTTTACCAACCAAAATTACAGTGTTTGCAGGATCAGGAGCAGTTCAACTAAGCAAAACTACAGGGACAAGTAATCTAAACTACTTGATGCTGTCCCTATAAAATCTACTACACACTCAGAGCAGTTATTTTCTACTGACAACTGTCTTGCTAGTGGCAAAATGTGTACCAAGAAAATAGAGATTTTAATTTTCTATTGCAGAATTATAAAAAAAAAATTGTTTGCAAACAGTTCTAACGTTTAAAATTGTTTTGGAAGAAAGTGAAGAGAGAGAGAGAAAACAATTTTCAGCTCTGATATTCAGAGGATTGTGGGTGCTGGTGTCTTTCCCAGCAAAGACTATTCTAGCTCTCAGCACTGCTTTAAGTTTCACCCCCACTGCAATAGCTTCTGTGGGGGCTTTACACGGGTGCAAAACTGCTAGGGTGCAAATCCACCCTGGCCATGCCCCCTGAACTACCTTCCCTCCCTCTGGCCTACCCGCATCTCATTTCCACCCCACCCCTAACCTGCCTCTGGCAAATAGAGCTTCTGATGCTTGCAAAAGATTTATCCTTGTGCTCTGCTTTATGCATTGTGAGTAGTGCTGTTGAACTCAGTGGAGCGGATCACACTACGTAAAGACAAGCACATGTGCAAGTCTTTGCAGGATTGGGGCCAGAGATCACAAAAAGTGCAACAATTAATAAGAACATAACATAACAATGGCCATCCTGGGTCAGACCAAAGCTCCATCTAGCTGTCTACTGACAGTGGCCAATGCCAGGTGCCCCAGAGGGAGTGAACAGAACAGGTAATCATCAAGTGATCCATTCCCTGTCGCCCAAGCCCATCCTGGCTAATAGCCATTGATGGACCTATCCTCCATGAATTTATCTAGTCTTGGCCTTCACAACATCCTCTGGCAAGGAGTTCCACAGGTTGACTGTGCATTGTGTGAAAAAAAATACTTCCTTTTGTTTGTTTTAAACCTGCTGCCTATTAATTTCATTTGGTGGCCCCTAGTTCTTATGTTATGAGAAGAAGTAAATAACACTTCCTTATTTACTTTCTCCATACCTGTCATGATTTTATAGACCTCTATCATATCCCCTCTTAGTTGTCTCTTTTCCAAGCTGAGAAGTCCAAGTCCTATTAATCTCTCCTCATACGGCAGCCGTTCCATATCCCTAATCATTTTTCTTGCCCTTTTCTGAACCTTTTCCAATTCCAATCTATCTTTTTTGAGATGGGGCGACCACATCTGCACGTAGTATTTAAGATGTGGGAATACCATGGATTTATATAGAGATAATATGATATTTTCTGTATTATTATCTATCCCTTTCTTAATGATTCCTGATATTCTGTTTGCTTTTTTTACTGCTACTGCACATCGAGTGGATGTTTTCAGAGAACTATCCACAATGACTCCAAGATCTCTTTCTTGAGTGGTAACAGCTAATTTAAACCCCATCATTTTATATGTATAGTTGGGATTATATTTTCCAATGTGCATTACTTTGCATTTATCAACATTGAATTTCATCTGCCATTTTGTTGCCCAGGTCCTTTGTCCACATTAAACTATAAAGAAAACATTTTTTCCCCCAGGAAAGTTAATGCAAAACCCTGAAAGCATTTAATTCCAATTATTAACAGGAACTATAATAACTGTGAAGTTAATCTTGTCAGGAGCTGAGCACCCACCAGCTTCTATTGAATTATTGCTCAAAAATTGCTTTTAATGGGAAGTGAGGATGCTCTGCTCTTCACAGAGGCCACTGAACTCCTTTCACAATCTTCTCCTTTATGAGCAATTCTTCATAGAAAGAAAGCGCAGGGCGGGGGGAGATATTGTTATTCAGCCAGGTTTATGCTGAATCTTAAAAATAGCACTGAGGGAAGATATCTAGTGCAAATGTCTTCCCAGGGGTTCAGATCAAACACATTTAATTTCAAATAATTGAAATTTTAAGATGCTTTAAGTTTCATAAACTGCAGATGAACTGGCCCCTTGGCAATGTCGTTCTCTCAATAAGAATCTTAAAGCAGCTCCAGAAATAAACATAATATTGGTATTTCTTTGTTTGCTTTTGTAAAATACAATTTTTTAAATTTTCTTTACTTCCTTTTCTCTTTAGAGAAAATATATGTATAGAAATATATGTATAAATATATATGTATATTACCCACCTCTGCCATCAACTGCTCTTAATAATACTCTGCAGTTGTATTCTATAGAATTACACTACTATTTTGTTAGGTCTCATAACACCTTGGTGGAATAAGTAAACATTATTCTTATTTTAGAGATGAGGAAACTGAGGCTCCACAAATTCATGCCAGAATCAGAATTAGTACCCAGAGCCAGGAGTTTAAAAATAATCAGGCTCAAGTCTGTAGACACCTAAGGAGGTGTCCAGATTTCAAGCAGAAAATGATCACCCATGAGATTGAATTATAGGAGCTGTTGTGTGCTCAGTGCTTTTGAAAATTAGGCTACCTACCCAGGTGCCTCATTATGAAGTTTGAAGTCTATCTTTAGGTGTCATTTTTTGAAAAATGGTTTTGGTTTCATATTTTGCAGATTCTTGCCTGATAGGCTGGACCACACCACCAGCTGGACAAGCACAGCTTCTCTGTGTCTCAATTTGCCCATTCATAAAAATGAGATAATTAGACATACATTATTAAAATAGACTACTTTGAACCTCTAAAAATAATTTTGGTTTGACTTTATGCTTATTTTAAATAAAGTGATTCACTCCTCCCTAGTTTTTGAACATATTCTTCCACTGTAGCCTGTGATATATCCTCTCTCAGATCTGAGTAGAATCTTCTATAAGGCTAGGAAAAAAATAGAATGTATAGAATCATAGAGGTTAGTGATTTAACCTATTAGTTCTTCTTTAGGAAATCAATATCTCATAAATGACACTGGGCTTAGAGTGAAATCAATGGGAGCTGAAGGTGTTCAGCACAGGAAACAGGTGCTGAATGTTTTATGGGATCAAACACAGAGGGCTAGATTCACAAGGGGATTTTTGTGCCTAACTGCCACTTTAGGTTCCTAAGTCTAATATTTAGGTACTCAAAATCCCCGCTTTGCTGCTACCGAACACTATAGGTACCTAAAGTTCCTACGTGCCTACATTTCCACTGGTGAGCATGCACATAGTCACCTCAGTCCTGACTCTGCCAAGCTGCTCGGTACCTAAGCCCTGGCAGGATCCTCAAACTAGGCATCCTCTCACCTTTCTTGCCGGTGTGGGGGGAGGGGGAAGATATGGTAGACATTCTCATAAAACACCTAAGAGCACACCAAGTGGATCAGCCCCTGCACAAGGCACAGCAGACAAGGAGGTAGTGCCCCCCTTGTAGCCAATTGCCAAGTGGTTAGAACACTGATTCAGAGCAGGATTTAATCTCAAGGTTCCTGTTTCACAACTGAGTGTCTAACCACTGGTCTATTGGGCAATCCAAGGTGAAGATCTCTCAATCTCTCCTGTTGAAGCTGTTACACTTTGCATGATATATGTAAATATTCATTGGACCAGAGAGAAAGAGAATATGACTCTCTAGCCTTCTGGTTAGCAAGCTCACCTGAAAGATCCATGTTCCAGACATTGTTTAAATGCATATTTATGTGTTGCATACTAAGTAGGGCACGGCGATGGAATACCTGGGTTCAGATCTCTGCTCTGAATCTAGCAGAGTGGGGAGCTGAATGTGGCTTTCCCACAGCCTGGAGGCGTGCTCTAATTAATGATTCTGCCATCCCTTTTTGCAAGAAAGAACTGACTGGCCTTAGGACCCTAACTCCAGAAGCAGATTCCTGGCCAGAATTAGGCCCTAACGCTCTTCCAGGGGCAGGGCTTAGGTCACACCTCTCTCCTTGTCATTTCCCATTAGCTAGTTTAGGGGTCTCGCTGCTCAGTTTGCTGGCTCTCGTGAATCCCATTCTTAAGCCTCTCGCTTTCATTGTATAGGAAATCTGGGCACCTAACTCAGCGACGATAGTTCCACTTGGGGACATGGTGCTTCAAGTTAGGTATTGCACTGCTGAGTCTGAGTCCCCCTTTTGGATCTAGCCCCTTGACCTATGAAATTGTGTTCTCTGCTCCAGCATGGTACTTATATACCAGCGCTTTCGATGCACTCCATCAGCACTATCTATTTACCATAGGCAGAAGCTCGATTCTTCTACATTATGTGTAGGATTTAATATGTTTATTAAATATATGTAATTAACATTAAAATGAAGACTGTCCTGTAGATAGGCCTAGTCAACAAATAATTAAAAGTCCATTTGAAATGGAAACTGCTTTTATTTCCTACCCTAACATAGATTTGCATGTACTTTTTTTGTCATTATACTCATTAGGAGATGTTAAATTTTCCATATTTTTTGTACATTTAGCTCCACATGTTATATGCTTCTCAGAGACCTTAGGTTTTGGTGATTTGCCTGTATTAGGATGTCATTTTTCATAGTTCTGATTTATTTACTTGGAAGGTAATCTTGCCATTAATGACATCATCTTCATTTCAATTTCAGGTTTGAAATCTGCTTAATTAAGTTTTGCCACAGTGTTTTAGTTCATGATAAAATCAACTCGACAGTTGAAATTCTACTTACTATGCTGGCGTCACATTATACAGAAATCAGGAAAATTGTACAAATAAGGAAAAACATAGCAAATGTAATCTGCTCCAGCTGCCAAAAACAAATAGAATCACCTTCATTTAATCATACGCAGTGCTAGGGATTTAGTGGCAATTATGTCATCAGAGTTTCACAGTTAACAATTCTCTTCAGCCTTTGCAATCTTTCCACTGGGTAGCACTGATCTCTCAGCCTGTGCTAATTAAACAAAAGTTATGGAATTACATTAGGGTCAGAAACAAACATTTACCATGAGCAAGGTCAGCAAATTAAACATACAAGGCCACAGTGATATGGGAGTAATAGTCAGGCATTAATTCAAGGGGAGATGTGCCCATTCAGAATTCTAACACAAGCAACAAATCTTTTGTTAAGATTTGATCTACAACAAAGGCGGGAAAGAGGGGAGTCAAGGTAACTAAAATAATTAAATTATAAGGAGCAACCTTGCACTCATTAGAGGGAAACCAAACATATGTGCCATTATCAATATAGCTGAAATAATTTTGGCAATAGCCTCCTTTCTAACAAAACAGATTGTATATTATGCACAAAACACAACCAGTGGGAGGTTTACTCCACTGTGGATATACACAGCCATTTTTCTTAATTATCCCAGTCAGTCTATCCTGAATAAGCCCGCTTCTCCTCCAGTGAAGTTAATGAACACACTCATACTGACTTCAATGGGCTTTGGATCAGACCCTGGGCTTTGGACTGGGGCAGGGGAGAGAGAAAGAGAGAGGGAGGGTGAGGTTGATTATTAAGTCATTTTCATCAAAATATCATTGCTCATGATGAACCCTTTTCATTTTTAAGGCGTCTGTGATGCATAATTCCAGAAGACTCCCACAAAGCCTGGCTATTTTCTGAAGTGTAACCTACATACATAGCAATACTGTATGAACCCCAAGGGGTTCAAATATTGCACTGTGCTCTTCTAGCACAGGAAGTTTAAGGCTTGATTTTCTAATCTCTGTTTTATTTAAGATATGACTATAGAGAAACACAGGACATTTGTGACCTTGAAAATGAAATTTGGGGAAACAGATGTGGTAGAATGCTGTTGGACAGCCTTAGTATAAGGGTTTTGTCTGAGGGCAAACACTTAGTTTGCAGCAAGGTGGGATGTGAATTTTCCCCACACCAGTATGTCATGCACTAACTGTCTATGGGGACCCTGCTGTCACACATTAAAGGTTTGCTAGTGCACTTTGATCTACTTCCATTTCAAAACAGAGTAGATCAAACTGCACTAGGGAACTTCTAGTGTGCAGCAGCAGGGTCCATACATACGCTTAGTGTGCACTTAGAACTGCGGCAGGCTAGTTTAGGGTAGATTTACACCCAAGCTTATTGCAAGGTAAGTGTTCATTTAGACAAGCCCTGAGTGTAGAGGATTCCCTGCATGTGATGAGGAAGTAGAACGCATTTCCAATTCTATCTTGAACAATGCTTACATTTTCCTCCACTACTAAACTGCAGTAAAATTAGGAGGTATTACTGAACACCAGCACAGTAGTGCCAAGCTCTGCTGTTCAAACCTCAACAGTCATCTCTCAAAAAAAAAAAAAACATTGTAAGATGTTCATCAAAATATGGTTAAGATTCAGATAGACAGCCTGGGTACATCGATGCTCCAATAAAAGATCCATAGCATAGCTATAGCTAGCCTCCTGACTGAGGATCATGGGGCTAAAAATTGCAGTGTCAATGTTCAGGGTTAGGCTGGAGTCTAGGCTCTGAGTTCCCATGATGGGGGAGGGGCTGCAATTTTTAGCCCTGCAGCCTGAGTCCAAGTTAATTGACCTTGGACTTGGTGCTGGGGTTTTATTTTTTGAAGTGTAGATGGACCCCATGCTTCCAAGCAACTGGAATTTACCTTTTGGCCTTCAATTCTGTCATCTCTGCAGTGATGCAACATGCTTATGTTCATTAAACGAGAAATAGTTCTTGCCTTTGGAAACAAATTTTCACGTAGGACCTGATCCAACTGGGCATATTTGGCCCAATTCTGTTAAAGTTTTTTTACTGAAAATATACTCAAAACAAAAATTCTAAATTTTATTTAACTTTAAGAACATGGCTGAGTTGTTGGTGTGCTGTGGCCGCTACTAATTATAGTAGTCTCTGTTTCCTTGTCCCTTTACCAATTTGCGTGTTATATCCAGCTATTTTCTGTCATTACACACTAGATAGTATCTGCCCCAAATCAGTTATATTGTTACATGTGGGTACAGCCCCTACCAGAACAGGTATCTTATCCCTGATCAGGACCTCCAGACATTACTGTGACAAAAACAATAATAGTATTTTTTTCATAACACAAAGAAAAACTCAACCATCTCATTAAACAATGTTTTTGTCCTTACTCAGTTTCAAGGTAAAATCATTTTTCTTTGATTTGATAGGGAGTGCAGAATGTTACAGTTCCTTTTTATTTTTATTTGGAGCTCTGATAGAAGATTATCACAGGATCCACTATGTGGAGCAAGTGATTCTGTCTGATATCTGACTGTACAGACCTAGACAAAATTAATAAATCATTGGCTGAATGCAAGCCCTCATTTCTTCTGCTTTGTTTACCACATAACTTCTTCTCTAAAATTACAATATTTCAGAAAGCTCACACAAGGAGAACAGTTCTGGCTTAGATATCACTTTATAGCATCTCTCTCTCTCTCTCTCTCTCTCTCTCTCTCACACACACACACACACACACACACACACACACACACACACACACACGTTTCACTTGCTCATGTGGTGAAAATGTGACTGTGAGGATTGTGAAGACAGTATCCATAACACTTTCCTCCCAATAGGTCCCCGTGCATCTGATTAAAATAGTGCTGTTCAACCTCAAGGTATTCAAGCACTCAAGGAAGACAAGGCCGTTTCAGAGAAGCTAAATGAATTCTTTTCATTAGTCTTCACTGCAGAAGTTGTAAGGGAGATTCCCACATTTGAGCCATTCTTTTTAGTTGACAAATATGAGGACCTATCCCAGATTGAGGTGTCAAAAAAGGAGGTTTTGGAACAAATTGATAAGTTAAGCAGTAAGAATAAATTAAACAGTAATAAGTCACCAGAATCAGATGGTATTCATCCAAGAGTTCTGAAGGAACTCAAGTATGAAATTGCAGAACTACCACGGTGGTATATAACTTATCGCTTAAATCAGCCTCTGTACCAGATGACTGTCAGATAGCTAACGTAATGCCATTTTTTAAAAAAAAGCTACAGAAGCAACCATGGCAATTATAGACTGGTAAACCTAACTTCAGTACCAGGTAAATTGATTAAAACTATAGACAAGAACAGCATTATCAGACACATTGATGAACACAATGTTGGGAAACAGTCAACACATCCTTTGTAAAGGGAAATCATGCCACACCAATCTATTTTAATTCTTTGAGGGTGTCAACAAACATCTGGACAAGGGTGATCCAGTGGATATAGTATACTTCGACTTTCAGAAAGCCTTTGACAAAGTCCTTCACTGAAGGCTCTTAAACAAAGTAGGCAGTCATGGGATAAAAGGGAAGGTCCTCTCATGGATCAGTAACTGATTAAAAGATAGGAAAGCATAGGAATAACGGGTTAGTTTGTTGGGTCCCCCAACAATCTGTCCTGGAACCAGTACTGTTCAGCATATTTATAAATTATCTAGAAAAAGGGATAAACAGTGAGGTGGCAAAGTTTTTAGACAATACAAAATTACTCAAGAAGCAGACTGTGAAGAGTTACAAACTGGGTGACTGGGCAACAAAATAGCAGATGAAATTTTATGTTGATAAATTAAAGATAATGCACATTGGAAAACTTAGTTCCAAATTTACATACAAAATGGTGGGGGTCTAAATTAAATGTTACCATTCAAGGAAGAGATCTTGGGGTCATTGTGAAAACATCTGCTCAATGTGCAGTCAGAAAAGCTAACGGAATGTTAGGAACCATTAGGAAAGAGATAGATAATAAGACAGTAGATGATATAATACCACTATAGAAATCCATGGTACACCCACAATGTGAATACTGCATTCAGTTCTGGTCACCCCATTTCCAAAAAATATATTAGAATTGGAAAAGCTACAGAGAAGGGAAACAAAAATGATTAGGGTATGGAACAGCTTCCACATGAGGAGATATTAAAAAGACCAGGACTGCTCATCTTAGAAATGAGACAAATAAGGAGGGATATGATAGAGGTCTATAAAATCATAAATGGTGTGGCAAAAGTGAATAAGGAAGTGTTATTTATCCGTTTACATAACACAAGAACCAGGCGACACCCTATGATATTAACAGGTAGCCGATTTAAAACAAACATAAGGGGGTACTTCTTCCCAAACTGAAAGTCAAACTATGGAACTTGCAGTAAGGGGATGTTGTGAAGGCCAAAAGTATAACTGGCTTCCAAAAATAATTAGATACATTCATGGAGGATAGGTTCATCAATGACAATTAGCCAAGATAGTCAGGGATACAATTCCAAGCTGTGAGCATCCCTAAACCTCTGACTGCCAGAAGCTGGGACTGGAGGACAGAGGAGAGATCTCTTGATGAATTGCCCTGTTCTGTTCATTCCCTTTGAGGCATTTGCCACTGGCCGCTGTTGAAGACACAGGATACTGAACTATATGGATTATTGGTATGACCTAGTATGCTCATTCTTATGTTCTTAACCTAGAAGAGCTGGAAAGACACTTCATCCCTCAATGGAGGCAAAATTGGCCACAAAAAAGGAAGGCTTAGCATTCAATACTATACTCTGATGTGTGCATTGATAAATGAGGACAAATGAATGTTATCACATAATGTGTTGTGACAAACTCACCACCAAACAGTGTCATTTTATACACCACCACCTCTGTGTCTTTCCACCTCTTCACTCACAGTGGATGGGATGGGAGTTTTTATTCTCTCTCTCTCTCTCTCTACTTGTCCTCTCCTTTGGCTTTTTTGAAAGGAAGGAGTGATCCCATTGGTGTGTCTTCACCCCCCCCCCCCCCCACACACACACACAGACACTCCCTGGAGATGGAAGGCGGACCAGTTCATTTGCTCACTGCCTCATGCATGTGAGACAGGATGTAGACCGTTGCTGTGATCAACACAACCTCCCTTTTTCCTGAAACCAGGTAAAGGGCAAGGTGAGCTACCAAGATCTGTGGGCTAAATGAAAGTAGCATATGGAACCCTAGAAAACTGCATGCACTTCTAGACCCAGAATATCTACTTTTGATTAAGATGCATTTCATTTGGTACGTTTTCATAGTAGCTTTAGTACTATGATCATTGACAGAAAGTTGAATATGAACTTATGAGATGACCTCAGAACTATGGAGAGGTATTATTATTATTGGTAGTCCATCGCTGATGATGATGATGATGATGATGACAGTATTGTCACAGGTCTCATATATGGCTATGCATCTGACTCCACATTCCGAATCCTGATGCAGAGTTGGTCGCACTGAGGGCATGGGAAGTCTGTATCTATGATGTTTGATGATGCAGCTCTGTGGCACCTTTCATGTGCAGCCTGGAGATAATTTTGTTGATCCCGCTCAAACTTGTCACGTGCTGATCTTGTCAGAGACCGCCCGTGAGTCCTGTGCTGAGTTATGGAGAGGTATATTTACCATAAATAACAATGGAGGCCATTATATGAAGTATCTGAAAACACTGGGGCTTTAATAGCTATCCAGTTTCTCTCCCACACCCTCACCTGAAATTAGGACCTTATTGTGCAAGATACTGTACAAATACATTGTAAGATACACTGTAAGAGACAGTTCCTGCCCCAGAGATCTTACAATCTAAATAGACAAGACAGAAAGAATTACCCCCATTTCTACGTGGCTATTGAATCCATCAAGATGGCTGAACAACTGATATTTTACACATTTTAAAATAAATTATTTACATTAAATAAATAACGTGAGTAGATTTGGTGTGGATCACCATCCACAGAGAGGAATCCCACTCTTGTTGACCAGGGTGTGACACCACAGCTGATCTCTGGATGCCCCTTTACTGTGGCAGCTTATGAACTTTTGGACACTAGTGCTACTGGCCTTTAGCATGCACAGACTCATAGACTCATAAACTTTAATGCCAGAAGGGACCATCACAATCATCTAGTCCAGTGGTCCCCAAACTTTTCACGGTCACTCTGTCCATGCCCCTGGGGGTGGGAGCAGGGCCGCAGCTCCCGGGGGGCACTCGGACAGGGGTAAGGGGACAGAGGCGGGGGCCACGGCTGGGGGCAGGACTGGGGCTGGGGGCTGGCTTGGTTTCCCCCATGGTTCTCCTCCCCCCGAACATTCCTCCACACCCCCTTAGGGATGCGTGCGCAACAATTTGGGGACCACTGATCTAGTCTGATCTACTGCACATCACAGGCCCTAGAATTCCAGACACCCATTCCTGTAATAGGCTCATAACCTCTGGCTGAGTTACTGAAGTCTTCAAATCTTGATTTAAAGACTTCAAATTACAGACCATCAGGGCTATTAGAAAATGGAAATCTACATCCTTACAGAGTGAAAGCATTGGTGGGAAAGACAGTCTAACACACTAAGTAAATTCATGAATCCACTGCTACACCTGCCTCCTTGTCATCTTGATCACAGATTCTGAACTAGGTTTAAGGAGGGTACTCTCTGGCTTATCCAGAGTTGCCGCAACTTTGCACTGACTTGGCCTGGTTTCCTCCCGATGCTGTGACTTGTGGTGGAACTTGGAAGAGTGCCCAACTTGATATCTGGTGGGTAGTTTACAACTCCTAGCCTCCTTGATACATAGGCTATCCTCTGGTTATGGAACCTGGACATCAAGCTCTGACTTCTGCATACAAGAGAAGAAAAATGGCTTTGTCTTACAATGTCTCTAAGGGGAACAATGTAAAGCGATAAGCACATGTAGAAGTTTAGATTTTGTGTGTGTGTAAATCTTTGACTTACTCACCCATATGCACGGCTTTAATTTTATCTACTTCTTTTTCTGATATAGCCAAGGCTTGCCCCTTGACACACAACTGCCATTCCACAAAATGTTATTTTTTCATGTCCGTCTCTACTGTGTACTTCCTTTCAGAGTGAATCTGTCCATCTCTTATCTCTCCTGGCAATATGGCATGCCAATTGTCAGTATCTCTGATCTTGTGCTTTCAAGCATCAGTAACTTCCATCTCATTGTCTTTCCCTGGTGCAACGTAGTGTTGCTTCCATTTTTTAAAATTCTCTTCAATGACCAGCTCCTCCTACTGAGTGGGAAAAGGTGACCATCAGCAAGTCTGTATAATTCACAGAATGGACTGGGAATGTTTTTTATTCCCCATCAGGGTGATTGCCTCAATACCAGCACAATAGTGCATCAGTGCTTCTTCCTTTCCCCCTCAATGCATCCTGTTCTACTAAAAGTAAGTTAATTGTTTTATCCACATCCATGAACAGAAATGAGGCACCCAGTGGCAAAACTATTCTTGGTCTTGCTTGGATTTTTTTTTTTTTTTAAAGCAACATAGATTAGGTTTTCATTTGGCAGAACTGGATTCATTTCCCCCCCAGCCTGAAAGGCCATTCAAATCCTCAAGTAATGAGAGAGATTTTAATGGTCTGCCCTTTAAATGCATAAAGTATATTCACTGAAACACAGTGATATGCCCAGTAGTCATTCAAATAGCATTCTGAATACAATTTTGAATGAGGTTTCATTCACAATTCCTTTGAACCAGTTTTATGCCTGTGTGTTTTCATATATGTCAATGGAGTTTCACTGATGTAATACTGAACATAATGAAATGGAGAATTAGATACTTAATTTTGATGTTTGAATTTCTGGTATATTATACAGGTCCCAATTCAGCAAATCACTTAAACATATGCTTAACTTTAAATCCCACTCAAGTCAGCAGGATTTATGGACATATTTGCTGAATCAGGACCATATTGTGACTTTCCAAGCGAACAACATTTTAAACAAGCTTCTTAGTCTAAGTCTTTGAGCATTTGTATAAGCCAGGTTTGCAGTGAACGTCTCACACACAAGCCTAAAGTTAAGTATGTGCTTGTGTTCTTTGCTATACTGGGGCCTTAGTGGGAAGGAAAGGTGTGGGCTGGGAGGAGCAGAGCTTTTGGGGTCTGGTTTTCGGAAGTTCTGAGCTCCCTCAGCTCCTATTGAAGTCAAAGGGAGCTGTAAGCGGTCAAAGTAGAACTGGCCAAAAACCAGAATTTCTGTCCCATAGGAAATTCCAAGATTTCAAAATATCATTTCATCTTAAATCAGCATGAAACCTTGACCTCTTGGAATTTTTCATGAAATAAAATATTACAAAATGTATAATTTCAACCTTACTGAAACATTTTGTTTTGGTGTTATTATTTCAACTATGTCAAACATTATAAAAATCTTAACTAAACATTTCTACCTTAAGACAAGATGTTTTGATGATTTGCCATAGAAACTGTTGACAAAATCTATATGGACTCGAAAAATGTTTCAATTTAGTTGAATCAGCATTTCAATGGAAAAAATATTCAGTCAGAAATACTTTGACAAACTCTAAGTAAATCACCTGAAAATCAGGTGTGACTAGTGCCTAGGATGGGCCACACTGAGAATACCACATTCACAACAGACTTCAAGAAACAGGACAGGCAATCTGTCAACACTGGTGGTTTATTATATATGTTAGAGTCACCAGACCAGTTCAAAGGAGCTTCTGTAGTACCACACTGGTTAAGAAGAAGCCAAACATAGTCCCGTTTAGGCATTCCAGGCCTTGGCTCTCATCCAGACAAACAGATCTAATATAGTGAGAGGTTACTGAAAATCCAATTCACCGTATGTGAGGTTCTACTAATCCCAAAGGATCAGACGCTTACCCCCAGGTCAATATGTATCTCAGATCTTACCCAAATATTACACTGTCAGCCAATCCTTAGTAAACTATCTAAAGATTTATTAGTAAAAGAAAAGAAAGAGAGCTATTGAATGGTTAAAAGATTCTATACATTACAAATGCTTGCAAGGTCCTTATATTAGATTTGTAGCAGTGATGGATGAGCCTGCTGGCTAAGTCTCTCTGGAATCATCCCAAAAGGTTAGAATCCAAAGGCAGCTTAGATGTAGAGTCTGTTGGTCTTTTCATGCATTTTTCAGGATATTCCAAATAACTACGTGGAAGATCTCAGTCCCACGGCTTAAACTTTCCCTGTTTAAAGTTCAGCAGACTAAAGATGCAGGTTTAGGACCGAGGTTTCACTATTATAACTGAAGCGGGCTGTCAAGTGTTTGAGCACAGCATGTGACTGAGGATTCTTCCTTGTTGCGCAGACACTGACCCAACACTTGGAAGTTAACATTCATTTTCCTGTGCATACACAAGTGATCTATAGGGCAGTGTTTCTCAGCCTGCAGGCCACATGCAGCCCAATTACCATACAGTTGCAGTCCAGCTGTGTGTTAAGGCTGCAGGGCCCGCGTGGCGGCGTCCAGGCTGCCAGGCTGGCCCGCCGGCAGGGTCTGGGGTCCCAGCTTCCCTGCTGCCCGATGCCGCATGGTGCAGTCTCGGGCTGCCTGGTCCTGCCTTGCCCAGCGCGGTGGAGTCTGGGGCCACCAGGACTGCCCTGTCCTTCATGCCCAGCACAGCAGGATCTGGGGCTGCCCTGCCCTTCCCTGCACTGCGTGGTGGGGTCCAGGGCGGCTGGGGCCACGCTGCCTGGTGTGGCGGTATCCGGGGCTGCCCTACTACCCAGCCCTGCAGCAGGGTCTGCTTTTGGCCCCACTCTGTGGAAGGGTTTCTGGGCGGGGGCTGGGGCACTGAGCATAGGGGCCTGTGGGGTGTTGGAGGGGCCGCTGTGGTTCTCGACATGTGGCCCAGGTAACACATTGTGGGGCGCATATGTCCAGTCAGCCTGGTCGTCAGGCAGAGGCAAAGAAGGTACATTAACATAAAAGGTAAACAAAACCATCAGCCTAGCAAGTGGGGGAGATAGTCTCTTAAGTATCACATTGCGGGGTGGGAGGAGGAAGGAGACTGAAAAACTTAACATGGCATCAGCTCCCTTGGAGGACACAGCAATCTGAGCTGCCAGGAGGGCTTCTTGCCTCTTGAAGCAGAGAGAAAATGCCATGTTGACATCCATCACTTAAGGGACTAAAGGGATCAGAGCTCTTGAAATCATAGAATATTGGGTCCTTAAGCCAAGTGGGGTGAAATCTCTGGGAACTGAGTATAGATGAGAAACTTGCTTAGGCAAAGATTGTAACTGCTGAAATTAAGTTTTAGTTTTTGAATCGTATTTTTACTTTTGTTTGCTTGTAACACTTTCTGTCTTTATTCCTTGTACTTGGTATCACTTAAACCTATGACTTTTTGTTTAATAAACTTGTTTTACTTTTACTATAAATCAATTCAATTAATCCCCGTTAAGGTAATAAGCTGTTGGGTATTGTCTCTTTAAGGTAGCAGCAAACATAATAACATCTGTAAGTGTTAAGTGGGACACTGCATAGAGACATCTCTGAGGAACTTGGGAATGGCAGGGTGGTAGACCACTGATAGTTACCTGCTAGGCAAGGTTTGGACTGGCAGAGTCCTGAAGAAGTTTGCTGGCAGGGTAGACAAGCTGGCATGTCAGGCTTAGCATACATAGCTTAGCAGCAGCAACCCTGTAACAATTCTGGAAACCAGAGGTGACACGAGGGAGGGACATGCAGGGTCACAACCCCTCCCCCCCCCCGGTCCCGATTTGCTGCTTGGCTTGCACTGAGCGTGCTCACATGGACTGAGCATTATCAGTAACAGCTGCTGAAGCCACTGTCCTGTTCCCCCCACTCCCCCACTATCAACAGGTATGGGGGGCCTCTAGGGCCAGCCCACAACATTTTGGCACCTGAGGCGGGGAGCTCAAATGATGGCCCCATGCCCCCTCACTTGGGCCAAAACTTTGAAAGGTCTCAATTCTGCCTTCTTCCTGTTCTACTCCTCTCATGGTACTGCTCTGCTACCTACCCCAATAAAGGAGAACTAACAACTTAAAATGCCTTGTTCAAAAATTTTAAGTAACACTTAATTTTCAAATGCCTGACAGCAAATGTAACTTTTCTTGTCTGCATAGTAAACACTGGCATTTTTATCGGTTTGAATAATGAAAGTGGTGCTTTCCGTGCCTTCTTGGTTGGCTCCTCTCTGCTGGGAACCCCAGTAGAGTTTAACAGTGAGGAATAGTTCAAAACATGGGGCTTTTGAGGTGGAAATATGGATAAGAGCAATAAGAGGGGACAATTACAACAATACCTAGGGTATTTGGGGATACTGTTTCATGAAATGGCCAGCATCACATGTCCTTTGCTACTTCAGAGAGGGAGAAATTCATCCCACTACAAAGTGGGGCACAGTACCTTATCCAGTAACTTGGTCCTAGGGTAAATTTGCAAAGGATCTTCTGTAGACAACTGAGAAATAAGCTGTCCAAAAAGCAACAGCAATTGAAACTGTTAGGATTGTGGTAATGTAGTTAACTGAAAGTGGGGAGTGGATGGGTGGGAAGAGACTCTGGATATCTCCTAATTCAGATCAACTCTAGGGCATGCAATGATCCTGACCAGTGACTTCTTTAATGTTAGTTCATCAGTCATCACCAAGAGTTCTAACTCATTAATATTTGTCAAAACTTTTTCCTCTTTTCCACAACTTACTTGCTTCATTTCTGATTAAATCTGTTCATTATAAATGCATACGGTTTCTGAGCCTGCAGCCACAGACCCTTGTCCAATTCACTTAGCTGTTAAGCATTTAAATGGGCTGGCTACTGCCTTTGATACTGTCCAATATTGTTGGCTGTGAAATAATCAGCTGTTAAGAGAGCTCTTATTTCATTTTATAAAGAGAGTTGTGAAACATCATTCAGATTAGGGCAAGATCTTCAGATAAGTTGATTGAAGTTTCACTCATTTACACTAGCTGAGGATCTGGCCCTAAATCCTTCATATTTTTAAGGTTTCCTTATCGAACTGGGATATTTTGTGGTCATCACTCTTTAGGAACATGTTGTTTCTTTTTAGTATCATTAGGAATAAGACAAAATGCTTCATCCATTAAGAAGAAATGTCAGGACTTTTCAGGAAATCTCTACCTGCTTTTGAGATTATTACCGACTTCTAGCAATCTTATATCTACAGTTGTAGTGGCAGTGGTATAAAATAAGAAGTCCCCCCAAGGAACAGAGACTGGAGAGCTTTGAAAAAAATATTGAATAGCTGCCTCACAGCATAATATATGACAAATAGCTCCCCTCTAAAGTACAACAAATACCCCCCACTGCCAAAAAACAAACCCACCACCACAAGACTACTAAAACAAGACACTCCACTGTATGTGTTTCTCCGCTGGGGAGAGGAGGTGAGAACAAACAACATGAGGGAAGATTCTCCCATGGATCCAGTAACTGGTTGAAAGATAGGAAACAAAGAGTAGGAATAAACAGTCAATTTTCACAGTAGAATGAGATAAATAGTGGGGGTCTCCCAACAATCTGTACTGGGACTGTACATTGCTGTTCGACATATTCATAAATGATCTGGAAAAAGGGGTAAACAGTGAGGTGGCAAATTTTGCAGATGATACAAAATTACTCAAGATAGTAAAGTCCAAAGCTGACTGTGAAGAGTTACGAAGAAATATCACAAAACTGGGTGACTGGGCAACAAAATGGAAATTCAATGTGTATAAATGCACAATTCAGCTATAATCTCAACTATACATACAAAACGATGGGGTCTAAATTAATTGTTACCACTCAAGGAACAGATCTTGGGGTCATTGTGGATAGTTCTCTGAAAATATCTTCTCAATGTGCAGTGGCAGTCAAAAAAGCTAACAATGTTAGGAACCATTAGGATAGGGGTAGATAATAAGACAGTAAACATCTTAATGACACTATAGAAATCCATAGTATGCCCATACCTTGCTGCAATTCTGGTCACCCTATCTAAAAAAATATATATTATGATGGGGAAAAGTACAGAGAAGACCAACAGAAGCTGGTCCAATAAAATATATTACCTCATCCACCTTGTCTCTCTAATATCCTAGTACCAACACAGCAACAACACCACTGCATACAACCTCTGTATATGACATTTTTGTCTGCTCTGCTTTTTGTTTGGTTAGTGTTCACATGCTGAATCTCTAATCCATCCTCAATTGAACTAGGAATACCTAAATTAGATTCCAAAACTCATATGTTCCTCATGTCTTGTCATTTATTGGTTACTCAAAAACAACAACAAAATCCCAATTTAGGCCCATTTCTAGTTTAAATGCATTTGAAGATGTTACAGACTATTCATGAGAAAACGTACTGGGTAATTGAGGTAGGGGACTTTAGCCCCCTTTCTCCTTTCCACCCCTCAAAATAGGGATTGCATTTATAAATAAAGAAAAGACTGAGTTTGAAACAGAAGCTCATTTATCTCATTTTATTAAAAATGGACAAATTTAGTCATGATACAAATTGTTCATTAAAGTGATATTCAACAGCCATTAGTGTTTTGTTCTAGCCCTTCATATAAAAAAAGTTGTCTATGCCCCTGCTATTTAAGTTCGTGTAGCCAATACTTTAGAATTGTTAAGGGAATTCTAAGATTTTCATATATTGATCTTCCATATCCTAAATTCACTAGTTTGGATTCATAATTCTCGATCCTTCCCCCAACCTTAATTAATATTCAGTGTTCTCACTCTGCTATACTCATGCTTTTCTGGGGAAGAGGATGGAAGGGAAGAGTGTACATAAAGCATCTGAAACATCATGTATTTTCAAGTCTAGATCTTTAGAAGTATGCAGGCTCAGAAATCCTCATATCTATAATGTATTAGCATTTGAACTAATTAGTCCTCTTCTTCTGAAAGGTAAACCTTTGATGGGAAACTGAAGACAGGCTAACATGATAAAAAATTGTAATAATGATAAGGGATACTAGAATGATGAAATATTAATTACTGTTGGTTTTCAGTGATCTGCATTCTATGCTAAAGTCAGATTAGTGAGTCACCAAAGGAAAACTTTGCTATCATAAGAGTTGTCTACTGCCATTCATAAATAATAGTTCTAAGTATTTTTTTTTAATTTTAGACATGCACAAATGTTATATTTATAATCATTTTCATTGCCTGCTCTAATCGTTATGAAATGGTATAGTACACTTTTAAACCATTATTCTATTCTACCTGGGCAGACAGGAATGTTCCAGCAATGGAGAGTGATTCTAATATTTTTATTTTATTTTAGATGGAATAAGGACCAAATTCTGACATCTATCACACCAGTGCAAATCCAGTGGTATAAAGGGCCTAATTTGGCCCGGGAATAGAGCAGACAGAATATTTTTGACCAGATTTTTTTTTTCCAGTGAAAAATGGCTTTTTCGACAATATGGACATTTTTCCAAGAGATGTCTCTTTCCGACAAAAATATTCAAGTTTTCATCAAAAAACTGAAACACAGTTTTAAACTCTTTTGTTTGACAATGAAAATTTGGGGGAGTTGGTTGCCAAATGACAAAAATAATTTTCAAGTTTTCAATTTTTTATGGCCTCCCAACCCCCAAAAGAAATTCAGAACAATAATTGATGAAAATGAAAGCAAATTTATTTTCATTATTTTTGTTCCTGTGGAAAAAAATCAATTTTCTGACCAGAACTACCCAGTAAATATAAGCACAAGTCAAATTTAAAGATTTTATATATATGTGTGTGTGTGTGTGTGTGTGTGTGTGTGTTGCTGTAGCCGTGTTGGTCCCAGGATATGAGAGAGAACATGTAGATGAGGTAATCTATTTTTATTGGACCAACTTCTGTTGGGGGAAGGGACAAACTTTCAAGCTTCATAGAGCTCTTCTTCAGGTCACTGCCCCTGTGGAAGTGAGGAAGAGCTCTGTGAAGTTCGAAAGCTTGTCCCTTCCCTCAACAGAAGTTGGTTCCATAAAAGTTATTACCTCACTTACCTTGTCACTCTCATATATAACAATAGAGTTGCAAACTTTAAGCTAATGACAGGTGGCTTTGTTCATAACTTACTTTAGTAATATTTCTGTTACTGATTCTTCCTTTGCACTGACTCCTGACTAACCAAATACAAATGCTTGTGCAGGACATAAAAATATATACATACTGTGTCTCATTTAATTACTGGGGACCTAAGGAGCCTTACCCTTACATGGAGGAAGGCTGGTTTAAGGAATGTTACACAGCCTCTGCAGAGCCATCTCTAGATGGAATTACATGTCCTGCACTCCGGGGAGAGCACGTACCCCAAACTAAGTTGTGGGGATGCCAATATATAGCCCTATATCCCCTTACAGATTGGCCAGTGCAATTGCTTCTACTCACAGGGAGTAGTAGTGAGCACAAAGCTTCTTCATGCTCATGAGCTCCAAGCATCCAGAGGCAGACTGCTTCTCGATGCCTCTTTTAGATGGGGCACCTCCACAACATCACTTACTATGGGACTGTGCCTAAAGTAGGTTTAACATATTTCAGCAAGCAAAAAAGAGGACGGGAGGAGCCCCGCCCCCGTCCTGCCCTGGCCCCGCCCTATCCTGCCCTAGCCCCGCCCCTGCCCCTCCCACTTCCCCCCCTCAGAACCCCCAATCCTCCCCCCGCTCCTTGTCCCCTGACTGCCCCCTCCTGGGACCCCTGCCCCTAACTGCCCCCCAGGACCGTACCCCCTACCTGTACCCTGACTCCCCCAACCCTTATCCACACCCCCACCCCCAGACAGACCCCCAGGACTCCCACGCCCCATCCAACCACTCCCCACCCCCTGACAGCCCCCCCCCCAGAACTCCCAACCCTCCCCCCCCGCTCCTTGTCCCCTGACTGCCTCCTCCTGGGACCCCTGCTCCTAACTGCCCTCCAGAACCCCACCCCCTACCTAAGCCTCCCTGTTCCTTGTCCCCTAACTGCCCCCTCCTAAGACCCCCCCTAAATGCCCCCCAGGACCCTACCCCCTACCTGTACCCTGACTGCCCAAAACCTTATCCACACCCCCACCCCCAGAAAGCCCCCCCTGAACTCCCGACCCCCCCCCGTCTCTTGACTGCCCCCTCCAGAACCTCCCTGCCCCTTCTCCGACCCCCTGGCCCCCTTGTTGTTTGCCTTCGCCTTATGTCTCTGTGAACTTGCTCAGGAATGGCCTGAGCTGCTCGTCCCGGCACACTGGGCAGCAGGGGAGGAGGAGCTCCAGACTGCCGGAGGCGATCTGCGAATGCAGGGAGGGAGGGAGTGATCTCTGCTGCAGGGGGGAGGAGGGGCTCTCTCTGGCTGTCGGAGCCCCATGTAAGTGGCACCATCCGGCCGGCTGCCCTGTTAGCCGCGCGCGCGCTGCATGCAGGGGGTGGGGGGGGGGAAGTCTGGATATTTACAAATTCCCCCCAGACGCTATTTTTAGCTCAAAAAGCCGGACATGTCCGGGGGAATCCGGACGAATGGTAACCCTAGCCTAAAGGGTACAATTTAGCTTGAAAGCAGATCTTGAAATATCTTCTTGAAACCTTTAAGAAAGAAGCTGATGTGAAAGATGGCGATGACCCAACCAGCTGCAAGGCAAAGGGAAGATGCCGGAATTCTTACCTGGGTGTTGTTCCTGGACCTAGCTACTGGAAGAAAAGAAAAGCTTTCTCTCTCTCTGCATCACCTACATAAGATCCTTTTGCTGTTCAAGATAGGTGGATTCCAGAATTCTGTCCTCCCACTACTTCAAATGCCTGGAGGTGGCAGAGGGTTCTCTTATACTCCTCCCTAGTGTAGTCTTGTCAGTTTGCCTGCTACTGAGACTTGCCAACGAGTTAAAAAGCAGCAGAAGCACTAGTGCTTTCTGCCTGCAGACTCAGAAAGGCAATCCTGAATAAGGTTAACTTTCATCTTGATTTGGAACATTATACTGTAAAGCTTAGAAATGGTGGGTGAAATCCTGGCCCCACTGAAGTCACTGACAAAACTCACATTTATTTCCCAGGGGTACAGGATGTCAGCCACTACTTTGTAACAAAAACTTAAATTTTGAAAAAAGCAACAGAGAGTCCTGTGGCACCTTTAAGACTAACAGATGTATTGGAGCATAAGCTCCAATACATGCATCCGACGAAGTGGGCATTCACCCACGAAAGCTTATGCTCCAATACATCTGTTAGTCTTAAAGGTGCCACAGGACTCTCTGTTGCTTTTTACAGATCCAGACTAACACGGCTACCCCTCTGATACTTAAATTTTGAAGAAACTGATGTCTTAAGGCCTCCCTCTGAGTCAGGAAAGTGTTCTACTCACCACTGAGGGGAGGACTTTTAAGTCTTGTAAATAAGCATTTTAAAGAGATAATTACCAAGTGAAAGACTTATTTAAAAGCTGTAAAACACTTTGGAATCCTCAGCCAAAAAGCATAACATTTTTTAATCATCATTTCAGCAAGTTCTCATTCCCAGATATATACTTTATTACATTTTACATGTGTTACGAAAATGTATAACTCATTATGAGATCAAAATGTAGCACCCTGGAAATCAACCCCAGAAATCACTAAAGTCAGATATAAGGGGAAAACAAACAAAACAAAACAAAAAATGAAGTTTTCAATTCCTTTTGGCTTTGAGTAGTGGTAAAATAAATCTGAGGTTATCAATAGGCAATGTTTTGGAGGCTATATGAGATATGCTGTTTGCTAACTGGATCCACAGTGTCTGTTGTAAGTCAAGCTGGAAAATGCTGAGTTGTGCTGTGTTATCATAAAAATGTATCTATGTTCTTCTATTTGTGTTGGTATAGAGGCCTTAGGTATAATGTTTAATTAATCCTACCCTTGGGAGAATGGTACTTAGAAAATCTATATAAAAGACACTGATCTTGTCTGAAATAGATGAAATTCCAAGCTTATCAGTTTGGTACCATCCTTACTTTGCAATCTGGAAAGTAGTAATGGTTCTGGCTGCCTGAAATAAATATTTACCTTTTAGATCAGATTGTGTGTCTCCCTCCCAAAATTCTATAACTATTCATCAACTGCATGGGATTCAGAACTAAATTCTATTTAAAAAGTATTTTCCTGAAATAATGCAGAAGGCCAAAGAATATTCATGCTATACTGTGGCCATATTTTTAGACATGAGAAATTAATGAATTTCCATCAGCTGTGACCTGACTATGTGGATAATATATCATTAATCACATTAAGTAGATACCTTGTCAATTTCGAATAGATGAAGTGACATAAGATTTTTTTCTTAGGTGTTACTCTAATATCAGACACATACAGAATGATATAATGTGATGGTCTGTTTTTTAAAAGAAATCACAGTTTACTCAGCATATTGATAGCTCATTGCTACACAGAGGTGTCATGAGGCTTAAATTAGAGTTCAGAAAGTGATTTAAGATTCTCAGATGACCACTGCTATATAAATGTAAAGTAGTATTTTTTACATTTTCTTTATATACAGAGTTGTTGTTTTTTGTCAAGAACATGTTCAAACATGATTTACCTGCATCTGCTTCTGCAAATGTTGGACACTTAACCTGGGGGCTCTGGGAGTCTAATGACAGGTGGATAGGAATTTTATCTCTGACATTGTTTGACCCCATGAAATATCCAGGAGAGCATTATGGAAGGCCATTATGTATCATACACGCTTGGGAAAACTCACACATGCTCAGCAATCAGAGGTGGCACCATCAACCTTCCATAGCTTTCAGTATGTATTTTTAGTAGTTAGATGCAGTTAGGAATTTAGAGCTGTCTCTTTATCTATGACTGCAATAAGGGTGCAATATTCAGGATTGCTTTTAAGGGAGATTAGTTTTTTTTTCCTACCCCAGTTGCTTGGCAGGGGTCAGCATTCACCTGCTCAAGTAGCAACTGTTACAATAGCTATAGACTTTCCACCATTTCTATACTGATAAGGCACAGCTTTAAAGTTTGAACACAAACAATCACAGAATTATTAGAAGCCCTCTATTACAGTCAAGAATAGAGACTTAATCTCTGCTGTACCAGAAAGAATGAAATAGAGTTGATAAGCTGCTCAAATAAGAAATGTTTTAAACTAAAAGTGGTCCAAAAAGATTATTGTTATATAAATGGCAGGTGACAGTGTTAATTCAGCTTTAACTAGACAGTATCTTGTGGTGTGTAGTGATGTTAAAGGATTCTGCACTCACTTTGAAACAAAATCAAGCTGTTTACAAAAGTATGATAGAAAATTGTATGCCTAGTATTATACATGGATTTGAGAATAAGTACGTCTTTCTTCATGATTCTATGAGGCACTTTTATTCTGAAAACCCATGCACTGAGGCAGGGCTGGACTGGGATGCAACCACACCTCTCAACCTTTAAACCTGCCAGTGTGAGAGATAAGCTATCAAAATGAGTCACAAATGACCGAGACAACGAATATAGAGTTTGGGGGCATGTTGTGCTGTAATCAACAGATTGCAATCATTCTTAACTATAAACCCTCGTTAAAAAGTTATTTTCTCATTTTGTAAAGTAAGCAAAGCAGATTTTTAAAAGAAGAAGGAAAAAAAAAAAAAACATCATGTAGAATGGTAAGTCCTCTCTATATAAGTCATCAGCATTGTTTGAATCCTGAACCTTCAAATCCTTCATACAGACCTTCCAGACTAACTAGAGAAGTTATTGTTACCCTCTATGTGGAACAGCCACTAGGGCATGTCTACATGGGGATAAAAAGCCCACAGCTGGCCTGGGTCAGCTGACTCGGGCTCACGGGGCTCAGGTTATGGGGCTGAAAAATTACTGTGTAGATGTTCAGGCTCAGGCTAGAGTCCGAGCTCTGGGACCCGGTGAAGGGTCCTACAGCCCAGACGTCTACACAGCAATTTTTAGCCCCATGAGTCCAAGTCAGCTGACCCAGGCCAGCTGCAGCTATGCCACACAGTTTTTATCCCTGTGTAGACATATAATAGAGGGATACTCGACACACACTCTTGCCAATGGATATATAAAGCTTTGCTAGAAAAAGGTAGAATGTTGGAGATCAGAAATCCTGGGTTCTATTCCTGTCAGTGCTTAGACAGGCATGACAAGTCTACATTGTAGTGACGGGTGTCTCATGGCTTCCTGTAGCGGGGCAGTTACCCCATTCCTGGGATAAAAGGAGTGAGAGCGGCTGAGTAGCTGGCCACAGGTGTGGCCAGCTCAATCAGGGCACTGCTGGCCCTGATAAGAGGGCTGTGAGTAAGGAGCCGGGAGAGTCTCACTCCAGCCCTGGGAGAGACAGGGTACCTTTGACAGAGCAGTGCTGGGGAAGGGTCAGGCTGAGCTGGGGAGCTCAGGCCTGGCTACCTCCAAGGCTGAGGCCTGGCAGCCTAAGGAGGTACTGGGGCTGCAGGGAGACAGTTGGGGCTAGAAGGGCAGCAGGTCCAACCCCCTTGCCAATGATGAGTGGCCATTACAGACTGCAGTTTGCCCCAGAGAAAGGGGGCTAGATGATGACTGGCATTAGCCACTGAGGCAAGATAGGCATAGGGGGAAGGGGTTCCCCTGGGAGGGGAGACCCAGAGTGTCGGGGTGCTGCTGTGAGGCAGTACCCAGGAGAAGGGGCACTGCAGGCTGGAAGTGCCTGAAGTACAGTGGTGGAGATTGATGAGGAAGCAGGTGCCGGTAGGGAGATACCAGACAGCAGAAGGCCCTCCGTGGCTGGACTGAGCAAATTCCCGGACTGACCAGCAGGAGGCACCGCAGCAGTGAGTGTGCACCATGTTACTTCCATGTGTACCATGGCTGAGGCAAGCACCTGTCTACATGTGTTTAGCTGTTCAGTTACTATTGCCCTTAATATCTGGAGTACCTTTTGTGCTTGCCTCAGCCATGGTATACCTGGCAGCAACTAACAGGGAGTATGACAAGATGAGGGCTGGGGCCCATACCTTTGACACATTCATTCTTCCAGGAAGCACATATGGACAGATGAAGTTTGGGTTTCCTTCCACTTTTGGGTGCACTTCCTTAAGGCTTCATTGTATTAGGATAAAGAGTCTCTCTCATTTCTGCAAAACATTGCACAACTTGGCCTACATTCTTTGTTCCTAGATGTATACATTTACATTTAGCTGTAATAAAACACATATTGTTTTCCTGTACCCACTTACCAAGTGTTCCAGGTTGCTCTTTATCATTATTTATCACTCCTTTAATTTTGGTATCATGAGCAAACTTTATCAGTGATTTAGGTCACTGATAAAAATGTTAAAGAGTGTATGGCTAAGAGCCGGACCCTGAAGAACTCACTAGAAAAACACCCACTTTATGATGATTCCCTATTTATAATTACATGTTGTGTCCTATCAGCCATCCTTTAATCCATTTAATGCGCAACATGTTGTATCTTTCTAGTTTTTTAATCAAAATGTTATGCGGTACCAAATCAAATACTTACAGAAGTCTAAGTATATTATGTCAACATTATTACCTTTATCAACCAAACTTGTAATCTCATTAAAAAAAAAAAAGATAAGTTAGTTTGATAGGAACTTCTTTCCATAAACCTACATTAATTTGTATTAATCATATTAATCCCCTCCTCCCCCACCTTAATTCTTTATTAATTTAGTCCCGTACCAGACATTCCATTATGTTGACCAGAATCGACGTCAGGCTCATAGGCCTGTCATTAACCAGGTCATCCCATTTACCCTTTTTTAAAATTGTTACAACATTACCTTTCTTCAGTCTTCTGGAACTTCCCCAGTGCTCCAAAACTTATTGAAAGTCAACAGTAACAGTACAGTAAGCTCCTCAGCCAGCTCTTTTAAGAACTCTTGGATGCAAGTTATCTGGGCCTACTGATTTTTTTTTTAAATGTCTAAATTTAGTAGTTCTGTTTAACATCCTTCTGAGATACTAGTGGAATGGAAAGAGTGTTATCATCACAGTATGATGAGACTATATAATCTGTTTTTTTCACCCCACATACAGAATAGAAATACATATTGAACATTTCTGTCTTTTCTGCTTTATTATTGATTATTTTATCATTTCTTTCTAGTACTAGACTATTTCTGTTGTCAGGATTCTTTTTGTTCCTAATATGTTATATTTAAAAATTCCTTTTTATTGTCCTTAACTCTGCTGTTCATAGATTTTTTTCCTTGTGTCCCTTTACTTCCCTTATACATTTTCCACTATTTCTAACTTCTGATTTATATTCACTGCTTTTAACTTCCCCTTTCTTCCATTTGTTTTACATATATCATTTTTAGAGCTGGCTTCACTTCCCCTCTGAATCAGGTTTTAACCAGTATGACCTTCTTCCTCAGTTGTGGGATTGTGGCTTTTGGGGCATCTATTAAGGTGTCCTTAAATGAATCCCAATTATCATTCACGTTTTTCTAATTATGTTCTTCCTCCCAGATGATTTGCCTTGTAATTGTTTTCAGCTTTGTGAAATTGGATCTATTAAAGCATAAAGTATCTAATCTATCTATCTATCTATCTATCTATCTAAAATAACTAGTCTGGACTTTATTCTGTGTTCTCATTATAAATGCGATGAAGACATGATCACTGGTACCTAAACTACCAATTTTCATTTATGTGATCAATTCCTCTTTATCTGTCATGATGCTAATACAGAATACCTCCCGTAGTGGCTGGAACTCTTTTTGCATTAGGAAATTGTCAGCTATAAGGTTTAGAAATACAAAGAATATTAGTACTGGCATATGTCACTCTGATTGAAGTCCCCCATTATCACACAGCTTTTTTCCCCCTACATATGATTGATAGATGCATAAGGAGGATAGATACATAAGGTGCATATCCTGTTCCCTAGTGTGATTTTGTGGTCTGTAGCAAACACCAACTAATACCTCATTATGTGCGTTATCTGATAGAACATTGATCCATAAGCATTCAAAATCATTTTCTTCCAAGTTATAAGTGACTTGAAAACAGGTAATGTCATTTTTGACATAACATGCTAATCCCCCTCTCTTTTTGTCCACTCGATCCTTCCTAAATAGTTATAACTAGGGCTGTCAATTAATCGCAGTTAACTCACACGATTAACTAAAACAATTATTTTTTTAAATCACGATTAATTTCAATTAGTCGCAGTTTTAATAGCAT